>NW_020622713.1:2686497-2986497 GCF_003573695.1 Papaver somniferum
ATGGGTTGAAACATGTATTTTTCTGGTGCTGGACTACACATTAACGGGTTCTCTTATAACTGGATTAACCAGTAATTCCTAGAAACGAGTTTTGTTTCTTGTAAAAAAATTAAACACAAAAAAGGAATTTTTCCATAAATAAAACTCTTAAATAAATTATTTATCAAGTTAAAAACTTGCAAAAAAATAATTTCAAGTAGACACGGACTTGGTGCTACACGCGCATGGGTTGAAACATGTATTTTTCTGGTGCTGGACTACACAATAACGGGTTCTCTCATAACTGGATTAACCAGTAATTCCTAGAAACGAGTTTTGTTTCTTGTAAAAAAATTAAACACAAAAAAGGAATTTTTCCATAAATAAAACTCTTAAATAAATTATTTATCAAGTTAAAAACTTGCAAAAAAATAATTTCAAGTAGACACGGACTTGGTGCTACACGCGCATGGGTTGAAACATGTATTTTTCTGGTGCTGGACTACACATTAACGGGTTCTCTTATAACTGGATTAACCAGTAATTCCTAGAAACGAGTTTTGTTTCTTGTAAAAATATTAAACACAAAGAAGGAATTTTTCCATAAATAAAACTCTTAAATAAATTATTTATCAAGTTAAAAACTTGCAAAAAAATAATTTCAAGTAGACACGGACTTGGTGCTACACGCGCATGGGTTGAAACATGTATTTTTCTGGTGCTGGACTACACATTAACGGGTTCTCTTATAACTGGATTAACCAGTAATTCCTAGAAACGAGTTTTGTTTCTTGTAAAAAAATTAAACACAAAAAAGGAATTTTTCCATAAATAAAACTCTTAAATAAATTATTTATCAAGTTAAAAACTTGCAAAAAAATAATTTCAAGTAGACACAGACTTGGTGCTACACGCGCATGGGTTGAAACATGTATTTTTCTGGTGCTGGACTACACATTAACGGGTTCTCTTATAACTGGATTAACCAGTAATTCCTAGAAACGAGTTTTGTTTCTTGTAAAAATATTAAACACAAAAAAGGAATTTTTCCATAAATAAAACTCTTAAATAAATTATTTATCAAGTTAAAAACTTGCAAAAAAATAATTTCAAGTAGACACGGACTTGGTGCTACACGCGCATGGGTTGAAACATGTATTTTTCTGGTGCTGGACTACACATTAACGGGTTCTCTTATAACTGGATTAACCAGTAATTCCTAGAAACGAGTTTTGTTTCTTGTAAAAAAATTAAACACAAAAAGGAATTTTTCCATAAATAAAACTCTTAAATAAATTATTTATCAAGTTAAAAACTTGCAAAAAAATAATTTCAAGTAGACACGGACTTGGTGCTACACGCGCATGGGTTGAAACATGTATTTTTCTGGTGCTGGACTACACATTAACGGGTTCTCTTATAACTGGATTAACCAGTAATTCCTAGAAACGAGTTTTGTTTCTTGTAAAAAAATTAAACACAAAAAAGGAATTTTTCCATAAATAAAACTCTTAAATAAATTATTTATCTTGCAAAAAATAATTTCAAGTAGACACGGACTTGGTGCTACACGCGCATGGGTTGAAACATGTATTTTTCTGGTGCTGGACTACACATTAACGGGTTCTCTTATAACTGGATTAACCAGTAATTCCTAGAAACGAGTTTTGTTTCTTGTAAAAAAATTAAACACAAAAAAGGAATTTTTCCATAAATAAAACTCTTAAATAAATTATTTATCTTGCAAAAAAATAATTTCAAGTAGACACGGACTTTGTGCTACACGCGCATGGGTTGAAACATGTATTTTTCTGGTGCTGGACTACACATTAACGGGTTCTCTTATAACTGGATTAACCAGTAATTCCTAGAAACGAGTTTTGTTTCTTGTAAAAAAATTAAACACAAAAAAGGAATTTTTCCATAAATAAAACTCTTAAATAAATTATTTATCAAGTTAAAAACTTGCAAAAAAATAATTTCAAGTAGACACGGACTTGGTGCTACACGCGCATGGGTTTAAACATGTATTTTTCTGGTGCTGGACTACACATTAACGGGTTCTCTTATAACTGGATTAACCAGTAATTCCTAGAAACGAGTTTTGTTTCTTGTAAAAATATTAAACACAAAAAAGGAATTTTTCCATAAATAAAACTCTTAAATAAATTATTTATCAAGTTAAAAACTTGCAAAAAAATAATTTCAAGTAGACACGGACTTGGTGCTACACGCGCATGGGTTGAAACATGTATTTTTCTTCCCACCTGCTCCACCCACATTGTTTTACAACATATCTATGAGAACATGGTAGTATAGTGGAGCACCTTTTTAAATTTCCACAATGTGGGACTAAAGGTTCCATTTCATTCACTCAAAAATGAGTGAGTATCCTTAGACCCTTAGGTCATGAGATCAAACCACACCAAGACCAAAAAATCATTTATTAAATAACTCATTTTCTCCAACAACAACTGCCATCAAACCAAATCACTCCGCTGATGCACCAAGCTACCATCATCATCTCCATCTCAATCTCAAGAACATCAACACAACCAGCACAGTTCAAGTACTCCATTCCTAGCCACAATCCAGCTCATTCCCTGAATTCATGGCCAGCTGTTGTTACAGCAAAAGCATTTGCTCACTGAGGCCATCTCTCGAACACCTCCTGTACCCTGACTCTGTTAATGAAGAAACATCTTTGCCAGTGATTTCTAAGCTCCACATCTGATGGAGAAAGACCTTCCCTGTAAAAATTTCACATTCAACATAAACCCAATCATTCAATCGTTCAAATACACTTCAATCCAGTCCTCAAAATTCCACCAAACTCGACCATTAAACCACCAAAAGTCGTCATCTCTTCTTCTTTCTCGGCATCTTAAATCTGTTCAAGACAGCCCCAAAATGAACGATCCAGGCAGCACTTTCTCACCCAAACCATGTATCTTAACCTGCCATTATTTGTCCTGCTCTTAACTGCAGTTCTTCCTTGATTTCTTCTCGTCTATTTCGGAGTAACAACAGCAGCAGCCGCTGCTTTTTATCCTTCTCAATTTCGGGGATTATGTAATAACAATGATTGACAGAGAAAGATGTCTTCGATTTAGGGATGTGTAGACTAGTGGATATTGCCACCCTAGTGAGGTAGATAAGGGACAACCAATCATTTCCATAGATACCTGCTCATTATATAAGGGCCACCAAGGTCTGCCCCTTTGCTTCTCTAGACTAAGTTGCATTAGTTGTCCATCATCGTTGGCTTGGTTCGATTCAGATCCGCTTCCAATAGTAGTTGT
The DNA here is from genome assembly GCF_003573695.1 of Papaver somniferum. Lineage (NCBI taxonomy): Eukaryota > Viridiplantae > Streptophyta > Magnoliopsida > Ranunculales > Papaveraceae > Papaver > Papaver somniferum. The sequence goes on from NW_020622713.1 coordinate 2,689,779, forward strand.
ACATGAAATAACGCTTTGCCCCTTCTTGTTTATTCCTTCTTCGAATCCTTCCACCAACAACCGTCTCTTACTTCTCAAATCCACTTCTTCTCTTCAATTTCTTTTCATCACTAAAACTGTCATGCTTTTAAGACAATGAATTTGTATCACTAAAACCGACATGCTTTTTAGATAGAGATGAAGAAATAAAAGCAAATAATGAGAAATAATCTGTCTTGCCCTTTTAAGCAACGTTTCTTCTTCTTTTGTTCCAAATTACTCCAAAGTACTTATACACTCAAAAACAAACATAAGATACATAATTTACAAGAAAACATAGCAAAGAAAGCATGAACAATAGATAAATATTAAGGTGTTTTAAACACCTATCAATAAGCGCTTTCTCCGTCGTCAAAACTTGTTTACTGGGAGTTAAACCTTGCTCCAGATTCTGCAAGTTTCTCTTCCAACAAAAAGTACTTTTGATAAAGATTATCACATTCAAGTGACTTTATACGTAGGTTTTCCTCAGAATCCTTGAGGATCGATTCGGTAGAACGATTCGAGAAATAAACACTTGCGTAACATCTTCTCAATTTCTTGTTTTCTCGACAGAGATGAGTCAGAAGAGGTGTCACATGAGAAGTTGTAATCTTCTTCATATTCCACGAATCCAAAAACTTAACATACTCTGAGACTTCCTCATCAACATCTCTATCAATATCTGAATCACCTTCATCAGAAAGTTCATCCAACATCTCTATCATATCTTGTCACACACACTTGGGTACATGTTTACTGGGTTTGAGAAAACCATGCCCAAACGAGTACACGTATGTTGGTTCAACATGATAACCCAAAAGGTCAACCATATGAGCATATCATATTAATCATGTTCTTCTTCACCATAACTAGTCCAATTGGCTCAAATGAACTAGTTACGAGTTGTTCAATTGCTATGAGATCTTATGTAACTACACAAGACACAATTAAAACAAAAATGATTCGATTCGATTAGAATCGGCTCATGAACATTATAGCCACGGTTTGCATAAAGCATTCCTTAATAATTAATTTTTCATGTTCAGAGCACATCTTTAGATCATAACCTCTTAAGCTCACAAACAAGTTCGCGGACTTAAGTTAATCGGTTGAGTTTTCCAAACTCAGCAGAAATTCTCGGGTCGAGAACTTCCGCCAGTTCGCGGACTTAGCACACAAACGAGCTTTGGAAATCCCAGCAGAAATTCTCGGTCGAGAACTTCCGTCAGTTCGCGGACTGAGTCTGCGGACTGGGTTCGGGGACTTGGCAAGCCAATTCCACAATCCTACCGATTTCTCTTGATCAACAAAGTTCGAAAACTTCGGTCAAGGAATACATGGTTATATAATCTAAACTCTCATTTCAATCATTGAAACATTCTCAGAGGGCGATATTCAGTCGTGAAGAACAACGGACCTTTCTCGTCAGAGCAATTTCCAAAGTGATTGAAACTTTCATGACTTTCGTCACTAGGTGAAGATAAACCTGATCAAAGCGAAACGCTTTACCAACACATGATTTCGAGTAAAAGATAAGAAATGAATACTCAGCTTGAAATATCAAGTGTATATGATCTAGTCTATATAGCATACGACTTTTGTCTCATAAGAAGTAGGAGAAGAATAGATAGACTTTCGAGTGATAGATAAGTTCAAGTCTTCACATACCTTTTTTTTAATGAAGTTCCACGGTTCCTTGGTGTAGATCTTCGTCGTTGTCGTTGAATCATCATGAAGTCCTTGAGCTTAACTACACTTTTCCTATCCTAGTCTGAGACTTAGCTAATAGGCTAGAAATCAAGACTTTATAGTTTTGATCACTAACATTGACAAACATGCTTGATATAGCAACGCATGCGAGGTTGACCGAGCTATGCTCTAACAAAAATCCAGTGACATTCTCTCTTTAGAGTTCATAGCACTCAAAATGCTTAAACTCTCTTCCACTTTCTTCAGTAAACTTGGTCTGAGCGATGGTTTTCTGTAAAACAGATAAACAACAACTTCAGTTATTTATGATGTAGTTGAGTCCACGAGGACAAATGTAAGATACTCACGGTTCTTCGATGGATAGTCCAGAATTGCTACGGTGAACCGTCCACAAAACTTCCGTATAATTTTTGACTTCCTTAGTGATGAATGCAATTCTTAGTTCTAGGATCTTACTGTTTCTTATGGTTCGTTCCCCGATGCTACAAATTTCCCAATAATGTTTCCCAGAAATAGTCACTATTCATTGGTCTCATCATACGATGTAACCAAGATCGAACCAGGGTAACATCTTCTTCCATTGTAAAGATCGGGAGCGGCATTCGAGTGCAGTACAGATGTGCTTGAGATGGACCATCTTTTAGAATTCTAAAACACACTTTGTAACGAAAAGGCTTACCGTGAGCTTCCTCCAAATTATCAAGAGTTGTTTGGATCACTTCATCTTTAGTTACACCGCTGAACTTTTCTCGATCAATTTCCATTACCAGAGCAAGAAATGGATGGACTGCAAGCCTAATAGATTGAAAATGAACACGCAATCGACGAGCATCTCGGTTTCCTGGGTTTCCCGTCAATGAGACGAACATTGAAAAAACGTTCTCCGAAAAAGAACCATCTTGAAAGCCCACACCAGTGATTACCCTATTAAAAAAATATGCTTTGCATATAGTTATATCCTCTTATTCAATAAACTTGGGAGCACGATTTCTAACAGACATTTCTGCAGTATGAGAGAGATTAAAAGTTATAAAAAAAAATATGTGATTTTGGAGACGGGAAGAATGGAATTTATAGGTCGAAAAAGAAAATCGAGCCGTTGGAAATTTAGTCTTTGGCGTTTGTAGTAAAACCATGCGCCTTTATTACAAACGCCCGTTTGAATTACCATAGAAGTTGGCGTTTGTAGTAAAACCGCGCGACTTTACTAAAACCGCCCGTTTGAATTACCAACACCTATTTTTTTTGCTATAAATACAACACTAAAATTTATTCTCAACCAAATCAACAGATTTCTTTCTTAAGCCAACAACATCCACCATGTTTTCTAAAGGCAAAGTGAAGCAAATATTATGTGTCGAAGCAAAAGTGGTTTGTCCATTATGTTTCATGGATAACCACAGTATTATGCAATGCCCTTGGATGTATTCAAAGTATCCATGGGAAGGTTGTTCACGCATCAGAATGGTGATTGAATCATAACCGGAAAAGCTCATGTATTTGCAATGTCAAGATCCCAACTGTCCAGAGGAACCACATATGCTAGATGATGATGCTATGAAGATTAAAAAAAAAAAGAAAAAAAAAATTGCAACACTCTGCAAAAACTTCAAACTAAAAGCCAAATTGAAGAAGGAGTTATTACACTGCAAGCATTGTGAGTATGGAGATCATGATACAAACATTGTCCACAGAGAATCAGTGGATGCTCGAAACCCGGTTGCAAGACTTGTATGCATTTACGGACTTCTTCTGAAGAAGACACATATGGAAGGCATTTCTGGGAATATCCTAGGTGCTCTTTGATGGAGTGGGTTGATTGAAGTTGAAGGACAAATCAATTCACTGTGGTTATGTTGTTTTGTTTGCTGTTTATTTTGTGTTATTACGATTATCTAAAACCAAACATGTGGATGTCTTCACATGTGCACCATCAATATCATAGGTAATTTAAATTGTTCCTGGATTAAACATTGCACCTTCAATCTCATAAATAAAAACATACTGCATTGAACAACCGCATCATACATGAGAATAAAATAAATACATCAGATTAAAACAACAACTACATAGGCGTCAATTCTCGTCGGGTAGTGGAATTCTCAGGGCGATGTAGCGATTGTATTTGTTAAACACCCTAAGAATGTTGAAACAAGCATGGAAGTCGAAAGGACGACCGCCGTGAGATACTGCCCACATTCGGAGCAGCATCCCGCTTATGTTTATGGCCTTACATTATGGTTTTTTCGCAAGCTTCAGCCACTAATATAATATAAAGGAAGTGTCCAAGACAACTTAACTTATAAATAGCGTTTTGCATACTCTTTTCCTAGTAACTAGCCCTTCCAAGATCCCCCGCTAGAGTTCTAGGTTCCACTTCATGTTTGGCTTCACCGTTGAGCTTATTTTTGTAATTCTCCATTAATAAAGCGGTGAACTCCGATACATGACTACTAATTGAACTAAAACGATGCGACAATAAGTGAGAATAATTCCCATTAATGTTCCGCGTTTCAGCGGTGAACATTCTATAAACTTTCTCCCAGAAAGTCAACCTCGATTCGGCTTCATTACTTAAGACAACATCTTGTGTGTGAAAAACAAGTGCTCTACAAATAGCTAAATTCTCTTGTCGAGTGAATCTAACACCACAAAGTCTTGGAAGCATTTTTGTAGATGATTTGAGAGCGAAGAATGTGCAAAATTTGGAGTTGAAATGAAGAGTATTTATAGAGCTCAAAAATTATATCCGTTAGATCACAAGAGTTTTAAGCCGTCCAGATTCAGCAGTTGGCGCTCCTATGAAAAACGCGTCGCTTTAAGGAAAGACTCTGGCGAGTGAGGTAACAACTGGCGTTGCAAGGACAAGCGTCAGAGTTGTTGGCTCAAGCGCCAGCATTGGTGCCAAGGCCGACCGGCCTTCCACCACGCACGCGCTACATGATCCACCTCACACAACAAACCAACAAATACATCCATTTTTTGTTGAGTTCATAGTGGGAACAAAATGAACCAACTTGAAGTTTGTTCATTCCAAAGGAACTGCTTTTAGCTAACTTACATTCTGATACCCCGAGCTCAAATTAAACAACTTTTTGAACAATTTTTCCCCCTACTTGTATGTTGTACATAAACTTGATAGTTTCATTGCGGACATGAAAATTGACTTATAAGGTCAGACTAGTGAATATACACCAAATAGTTGATTTTGTACATCGCAGGGCAACACCATCATCCATAGCCTTTTAAGATCACTTAACAAACAAAAAATGTGTTGCATTTTGTAACCACTACAATGCTGGAAGGAGAGCTTTTCCTTCTTCAGGAAAGTGGGCAGAACCCGGCAAGAATTCTGCTTGGAGTTCTCTCAGTACTCTTGTAGGACAAAGTAGCAACCCCTGAGTATAGACTTTCTTTAACTAGTAAATTCTTGTAGAAGTTGCCATCTAAAAAGGACGAAACTTAATTCAAATTAAAAAAAAATCTTTCTTTTGATGCAAACTTTTTGCCATCTAAAAAGTAAATTCTTGTAGAAGTTGCTCGGAATTCATATTGTAAGCTTTAACTGTCAGATGCCCAAGGCACTTTCAGTGGCTGCAGAAATAGAGAATGACAAAAAGTTCAGATTAGCAAAAAAGAGTAATAATACAAAGAGATGTTTCTACATAATAATGTGACTAAAATAGTAACTAAAATGTAAGAGTAGCATTAGTAATGTGTGTCCAATAAAATAGTAACTGGAATTCATAGTACTGAATCTTGACATGCAGTTCCAAAAGCTATAAATGAAACACATAGTAGTTGCAAATGCAACACAATATGCGAAAGTACATTTCCAAACAAAATGCTGAATCTGGATCCTTGAAAGTGTCATAGTAAAAAGTTAATAAAACTAATTTCCACTTCATTTTCATTAATAAATGACTCCCCAAAGCATGCACCACAATCTTTCCAATCGAAAATTAGCAAAAGCAAATTCTGAAACGCACAAACTGACTTGGAATGAAACAGTTGGCAACATGCATTAAAAGTCCACTCAGAACTACACACCATTATAGAATGTTCAATCTGTTCGCCATCAGACTCTCCTTCGGCATCATTCTAAGCTTGCAACTTCCCCATGGTCATCCTGTTCATCGTTGAACCACAAATTATTATCATTGGTTCATATAAGAATTGATACTCGTTTCTTCTTAACGTGTTTGGTTTTAAGAAAACTAGACAGAATATGAACAAAAGGGTTCAAATGTTCAAAATAGATTATTAGAGATGACCAATTCTGAGAAGATAGAGACGCGCATTTATACCTAAACATCAATTATCTGAATCCACAAATAGATTTCATGGAGGTCACCAATTACCCTATAGTCTGTGGTAACGACTTTGAGGTTGGTGTGGCTAAAAAAAAGAGAAGACCAAATCTATTGAGGAGATACCGCGTACGATACCTATGAGCGAGACTCAAATAGTGGATAAGCTTTTGCAATTGACATCCTTGTTGGGTGCCTCCTCTAAAGACACTCTGGCAGATTCTAAGCTCACTTTAAGTGGCATTGTCAAGTCGTCCCTGATGTTTCATGTGTGTCTCAGGGAAAAGATTTAATTTCTGAGGATAGTATGTCAAATTGGCTGTGAAGTGTAGGACAAAGGTAATCTTAGATCATTCTAACAGAGTTTGAGAAATAAAAGTAGACTGATAGATGCATGCCAGGTAACTTTCTACATAAATGACTTATAGGGGAAAATTAAAACAGCTTATCTAAAGCGCGTTATTTCAGCATATAAGCGTTGTTAGAGAACTATTACGAAGTTGCAACTCTTAACTATACTACAAAATTGAACGTCAATGTGACTGGTACCAGCCAACACGGCTTACAACCATGATATCCATTTCTTATCAATTCTGCGGGTGCAGTGTATGCAGCAGTCAAAGTTACTGAGTAATTTCATAAATACTGAACCAGATGATTGTGTGTCAATCTTGACCAGCTTGAGAGCATATATATATCGAATCCAAATGAAATCATCCACTGGTAAGTTAGAGATAAATACCGACATCAAGGTGATATTAACATAAAAGAACGAGAAAACGCAACAATAAAATGCCAAGAGAAAACATGTAATATTCAAAGATCTCAACCTAGCAAAGGTTTCATTTGAAACAACCAGGGTATCCAAGTCAATCTCTATGCACCAGCCAGAAAAGGCTTATCTCCCACTGTTGAATTTGCCAGCATTTTCATAAGACTGTAAACAGGACACAGAGAATAAAAATACAAAACCTTTCAATGCTTATGGCCCTGGATTCATATGCCAAGAGGATGTTGCAGGAGTGAAAAGTTACTGCAAAGACCAACATATGGATATGCATACCATTTAAGCTTCGGACCGAGAGAAGTTCCTCCTATCCATTGCGAGCTTGGCTTTCTGGTGGCTTCTACTTCTAATGTTGCGGTTGGAAAGTACCTTTAGAATACACAAGTCAGAAAAAAATTAGACATGAATGTAAAGAAGAAAGTTACTGGGTGAACATCAAGGAGTTATGAATTCACCTGATGATCTTCAGTAGTCCAAAATAGCGATGTATATCCATTTAACTTTCTTGTTCCTAAATATTCCACAGGCAATGCACAAGGTAGCTTTTTTTTTATAACGTTCATCTAGTACGTACATATCCTGAAATGAATAAAACAATGAACTTGTCATTCAGTGCATAAGTCACACAAAGCAAGCAAACATAATTTAAACAAATGGTTATTCCATGATAATGACTGAAGATTCTACTGATGCTTGTTCCAAAGGAGGATCACAAATAGTAATGCATATTAAATTTGAAGCTAGTAATTTTGAAAACTTGGCGGCTATATCTCTTTCACTAAATTGCAAAAGATAAAACCTGGAAGGGTACTAGGCTCCTAAAGCTCAGTCTGTTAATCATCGAATGTGGCGATCATGTTTGGGTAAAGAACCATTTTGTAGGTTGACTTTGGGTCTCTAATCAAGTAAACGAAGAATAAAGAACACATAATAAAATTTCAGATCGACAATTTTAAGAAATTCAGATCAGGGGATTAATCGTTTGAATTTCTCTTTTTCAGCACAACAAAATTGGAATCAATACTTTGATGTAAATGTATACGGGTATCCCACGGATAAAAAGGATCATGAAATAGGGTAACGAGATATTTTTTTAGATTCCCAATTTAAGCGAAATATATCTTGACGATAAAGATACCAATGAGTATATATAAAAAATATTTTAACGGAGAACTACTAAGTAATTTGTCAAAAACGTGCCAAAATGCTTATATAATGCCTGGTAATTCACTAGTTAAGCAACTAATTACTGAATAAAGGGCACAAATTAAGATTTTTCTGAAATAACATTTTTTTTCTTCCCCACGTTGATCCAATGCTCATATTTTGACAACAAATAATGGAATCAATACATTTCACAGTATTACAAAATATATATGTAAAACTAAAAACTAAATGTGAAAGCCTGCTACAAAATAAGGCTAAAATTATAGCTTAAATCAAACAGTCGTGTCCAATATACCTGCTCTTGCAGCAACAGCAAAATCAATGGCCGAGAAGATACGTAGTTGGACCATTTTTGCTGATATTGTCACCTAAGAAAAGCATGCACCGCGGCATTATTGGCCATAATGCATGCCAAGCATCCAAGAGTACACGGAACAATTCAGTTGACATCACTGCACTTCTCATGAATATCACCAAAGCATTACATCTCTTGAATCTCTTAGACGTCGATCTCAAAGGAAATATAGAAAGGTGATGGTTTCGATAGAAATGGTTATTTTTTTCGAGTTCGCTCGTACCAAATACACTAATCACCGACTGCATAAACCATTTTGCTTCTTCTTCCTTTTCATTTTGGTCTTCTGAGTATTTTTCAGCAACAACCCAAACAAATTTGATTTATTGTACGCTTTTCTTCCAGCACCTTCTAATTCTTTCTGTTTCTTCATTTCTGTTTTAGTATTTGGATCAACCGATAACTAACTACTTAGATCTATCTACTCATTTTTCAGACTCTCTGTCTGTTTGAACCCTGAATTCTACTCTCTCTCTCTCTATCCATCAAGCTTTTATATTTATAGCTAGGATTGGGGAATTAGGGGTGACTATGGTTTTATATTCACCATCTATCCAGTGGATAAGGGCAGGACAGAGTCAGGACTCACTGTTTCATTAAGACCGCATAGGATTATAACCCAATTTTGTGCATCAAAGCTTCATTACTATGCTAGGTTACAACAAGACCAATCCAGAATTTTCATATACATATCTCAATTCCTAGTCCTCTTCGGATATAAACACTTGCCCTCAATGCGGAATTTTCACATTGGTTTATCAAGTACTTGGCCTCAATGCAGAATTTTGACTTGGTTTATACCCCATCGTACAAATTTTCTTTCTTTGTTGCAAAGAATTCTATAAACTTTAGGTTTTCATTCATATAAAGCCTTGTTGGAGTCCTGAATTGTAAGCAAACTGAAGGATCACTTTAGTTGACTACAGAAGTTTTATGTTTATACAGGTAGCCAAAACTCATTATCTAAGAAGAATACCTATGGAAAGAGTAATCCCCAAGGGACTGTGCATCTTATGGTGGGTTTGGATGTAGAATTGTAAAGGTGGAATTTATGGGTCCAGGAGATTTGGTAGAATTGCGTTTCCCTTTGTATGTTTGGTTATTGCGTTTCCCTTTGTATGTTTGGTTGCACGAATCCTTGGAATCACGTTTCCTAAGGGATTCAGTTTTCCAGCAAATCATGAGATCTATACTTTTTTTAAACTCTAAATCTCATATATATGCAATTTTAAGATTTGAGGGTAATGCCAAATGGTACAAAGATTTTAATACAAAAAAACTCTATAAATCCTAGGAATTTTAATTAAGTTAACAAACACACAAGAAATTTATATGAATCCCAAAATTTGTAATCCCATGGGATTATAAATTCTTGGAAACGGTGAATTCTACGAACAAACCCACCATTAGTTGAAATTACATCGAGTAGAAGAGAGAAATAATTATAAGTTCGGTTAAATATACAAGGAGAGAATAAGAGATATCCGAAATATAGCCGCTTAGCATGACTAAGTTGTTCCTTGAAAAAAAATCCCCACTATGGTTTTAGCCACACAAAGTGCCAATACACAGGAGTTCATAAACCACAATTCAGTTGGCCATTTTCGATTAAGATTAAGCACGGATGTTACAACAACAATTTTGCATTGCAATTTTAGGGGAGTACAGACTTCTCCTCAAAACTATGCTGATTCAGAACAGTTGGGGATTGGCATTATCCATTTCACTTTTGCAGAAACACCAGAACTCATCCTGCAAGATAGACATTGAACTTCAATGTGAGTATATGCAAGATTTTAATTTAGTTACAAGATAACAGTATTTTAAAGAAGAATTTTAATTTAAGTAAATGTTATCATGAATTATAATCATCCATGTATATAACCACGCTGCAACGCAAAAGCAAGGAACTTTTCAAGAATTAGAATTTGGCTGATTCGAACTATCAATGTCGGATTCTAATTCCACAGAAAGGATGGTTATCCGCATACGTAATCAACCTTAAAGTTCTTGTTTAGCTGCCAAAGAAACATAATGTGCATGCCTTATGATCCATTGTAAGCCAGATTAGGTATCTTCAGTGGTCTCCATATACCATCTTCTTCATCATCCCAGTTAGGCTGATCAAAGCCCAGCACACAAGTTCATGTAGTGAGACCTTTCTGGAAAAAGCGAGAACCACGGTGACTGAATAGCTAGAGCAAAAAGAGAGAGCAATCATCAAAGACAAAATTAAGTATAATATGAGCAATGACCAAACCTCTTTAGTTTTAGGATCAGGAATTTCGCCTGGAATGGGGTCGTATCCCTGCATATTTCAGCAGAGATTAATATAACTTACTTAACACAAGAATCAGACCCAGGATAGCATCATAGCCCAGGTTTAACAGCATACCCCAGGTTTAACAGCATTAGGATCATTAATATACTCCCTCTTCCTCCCAGACTTTCGCCTGTGAGAATCAGACAAGCAGTAATAATATGGTAAACTACACTAGGCGCCGAAATGAAGTATGCAACAAAAGAGTAATAAGAGTTTCAACTTAAATTATCAATGAATCTTATATCAAACCTTTTACCCATCGAGGTCTTTAGTCGTGCGATGAGGAAGAATATCCCAATCTGTGAACATGCTTCCAGATTTTTCTTTCTTGATTGTCGACCAAACAGTATAACTAGCATCAGGCCTAAGTATGAATGTATAAAAATTTGTTAACTTGTCTGTGAACTACATAAATCTGGCGCAAGCATTAAACTACAGAAACAAATAATTATTGGGAAACAGCTATCAAGTATGATTGTGGGAAAGTGAAAAGACATTCCAGGTATGGGAAACGCAAGTTAACGTGAAAGAATCGAAGTTCCATAAATTTTCGCAGCCCTAAACCATGGTGTAGCACTATCCAGTGTCTACTAGCATATGGTGTTCCCATTCTTGACAAGTTTTGCTATGTTTTATACAGACAAATATGATAAACATTCCAACCATGAACAGTCAAATCCAAGACCAGATAATAAACATAGAACAACTTTCAAGTTGCAGGAGTTAAAAGTGAATGTAAAGACCAACATATGTATGTATGTACCATTTCGGAAGTTACCCATTGTGTGCTTGGCTTTCCGGTGGCTTCTACTTTTAATATTGTGATCCGAAAGTACCTAACAAGTACACAAGTCGGAATTAATTAGAAGAAAATTACTGCTGCTCTTCAGTCCAGAATTTTTTTTATAGGGCTAGGTAATTCATAACTGGGTGAGCATGCCGGAGTTATGAATTTTTTTTACCTGCTGCTCTTCAGTCCAGAATTTCACAAGATCCTTCCCCTAACATGTTGGGTTTATCTGCAGGACGTTTTTCATTTGTATGGCGAGGGGTACAGTGATGTCTTTTCCATTTAGCTTTCTTGCTCCTGAAACAGATAAAACAGTGAACTTGTCATTCAGTGCATAACTCACTCATAGATATGGTTATTCAATGATAACTTATCCAATAATTCCTATGGTTAATCACATCACTTTATAAAAATAAAATTGCAGGAGCTGCTGAGTAAGTTAACCTGGAGTTCAGCTCACAAACACTCCCTATCCACCCAAACTTGCTTCAATCCTAATAGTATATCCAGTTGAAATAGTGTTTCCTCTACAAGATAACAACACCGTCAGTATAAGACCTTATTTACCAAATTGTCATATCAAACTAGAGTTAGAGTTTTAAGGGCTAGGTAATTCATACCTTTTACATGGACACACTACTCCTCGTCGTTGTTTGGAGCAGCAGCTGCTCCAATTTGTTCAACTTGTTGTAGAGCATCACCTTGTGCTGCAGCTGCTATCTGGCGAACCTGTTCCAGCTGCAAGGCAACTGAAAGTATCTTCTGGTTGCGAGCCAAAAGAGTTCTATGTTGCTGAATAGAGACCTTGTCCTGCAGATGTATATATAAGTCTGAGAATTCAAAACAAGTATAATTTTATTGAAAGTGAAGGCTTAACAAATATAATCGGACATATAAGATTACACACTTGATAAAAGCCCAGCACTAGAAATCAGTTCAACTGAGATTTTACCTCTCTCGCCAAGCTCCGATTGTCCCCGTCTAAGTCAAACGTTAACAAGCGAGACTGAAAAAAAGAAAGGACGTTGAGTTTAAGGGATACTGCTAACTTTTCCGAATCCCCTCATACCAAATACACGGATCATGCATTCCCCCATATTGTATCTTCTTCAGTTTAAGCAATACTGCTAACTTTTCCGAATCCCCTCATACCAAATACACGGATCATGCATACCCCACATTTTGTATCTTCTTCCTCCTTTTCTTTTTGGTTTTCTGAGTCTTTTTCGGCAACAACATAAACAAATTTGATCCATTGTAAGCATTTCTTCCAACACCTTCTATTCATTTTTCATACTCTCTCTCTCTTTGAACCCTGAATCATATTCTCCTCTCTCTCAAAATTTTCCATTTTATAGCTAGGGTTAGGGCATTAGGACTCACTGTGGTCTTATATTCAACATCTATGCAGTGGATAAGGGCAGAACATAGTCATGACTTATTGTTTGATGAGGTGGATATGATGCAGTTTTAAAAACTACAACTGTTCTCAAATTTCAACCAAGAAATGATGATAAATCAAAAACTGTGAATTTGAAGTTAAATGGAAATCTAGTATCTCAATGTCATCACCCTTGAATGAATTAGTTAAGATTAATGAATTAGTTAAAATTCACATTTTGAAATCCAAGCTCAAAGTAAACAAAAATTTGGATTACTTGTTAAACTGAGATAAACTAAGAATACATTGTACGACGAGTAGAAGAGAGAAATAATTATCTGCTCAGTCAAACATAAGGAGGAGAGAATAAGAGATATCCGAAATATAGCCGTGACTCTACAACTCAAACATCTAGATAGTACGGGTCTATCATTGTGGATGTTCACCATCATGCTTAACAAAAGAAATACTGTGTGGTATAAGATTGCATAGCTGATGTATGCATGTTCCATGGTTTTAGCCATATTTGTGTCATTGTGGATGTTCACCATCAGTCAAGTCGTTCTTAAAAGAAAAAATGCCTACCATGGTTTTAGCCATATTTGTGTGGATGAATCAGAGTGGCAATACATATAAAGCACAATTCAGAAATTATACCCTAACTTCTAGAAATTGTTGGATTCATATGCTAAGAGGATGTTTCAGAAAACATAATAGTTACCTATAATTGATTGACAACTACAATATATAACACCAGTTAAAATTCCATTGAATTGATAAGAACCCAAACAGAGATACTTTGGATGTTACAACAAAAGTTGAAGACATATAAACAAGTGATAAACCTTGAATAGCTTTTAAGTTGCAGGAATGAAAAGTTATTGCAAAGACCAACATATGAATGTGCATACCATTTAAGCTTCGGATCGAGAGTAGTTTCTCCGACTCCTACCCATTGCGTGCTTGGCTTTCTGGTGGATTCTACTTTTACTGTTGCGATCCGAAATTACCTTTAAAATACAAAAGTCAGAAAAAACTAGACATGAATGTAAAGATGAAATTACTGGGTGAACATCAAAGAGTTATGAGTTCACCTGATTATCTTCAGTAGTCCAAAATTTCAGAAGATCCTTTCAATCCATGTCGATAAACACATCGGGTTTATCTGCAAGATGCTTTTCATTTATGTCTTGAGGTGCGTAGCGATGTATATCCATTTAGCTTTCTTGTTCCTAAATATTCCACAGGCTATGCATAAGGTAGCTTTTTATAACGTTCATCTTGTACGTACACATCCTGAAATAGATAAAACAATGAACTTGTCATTCAGTGCATAAGTCACACAAAGCAGGCAAATGTAATTTAAAGAATGGTTATTCAATGATAACTTATCCAAGAATTTCTCACATCACTTTCCAATGATCGAAACAAAAATAAAATTGCAGGAGCTGCTGAGAAAGTTAACCTGGAGTTCGGCCCACAACCACGACGTATCCACCCAAACTTGCTTTTATCCTAATCCTCACTGGCATCAGAAAAAATAGTGTTTTGTCTACAAGATAACAGCACTGTCAGTATAAGAGCTTATTGACCACTAGAATATTTTGATGTAAATGTATACAGGGTATCCCACAGATAAAAACGATCATCAAACAGGGTAATGAGATTTATTATTTTTATACTTTAAGAGTTTCCAATTTAAAAGAAATATATATTGTCAATAATATACAAAAAAAAAATATTTGAACGGAGAACTAAGACTAGTAGTGTTGCACTAACTAATTACTCAAAATCTTGCACAAATTATGTTATCGAGAAATAAAATTCTTTCTTTTCCATGTTGATCCAATACTCTTTTTTTTATTTTGGCAACACATAATATTCCATACATGTGAAAGCCTGCTGCGAAGTAAGGCTAAAATTATAGCTTAAATCAAATAGTAGTGTCCAATATACTTTCTCATCTACTAGCAACCATACAGTAGCAAAATTATTACATTTTTTACACTTGTTACAGGACTTCAGCATTGTTGTTTGTGATTCCGATCAGGGGGTGAGAAAACACATAGATGAATATAACTATTGAACTAACAGAATAACTCTATGATACTCCTGAGAAAACTTAGATGTATATATAAGCCTGAGAAAACACAAATTTGAGCTTGAAAGAAGTATAATTATATTGAAACAGAAGGACTTAATAACAAATATAATCGGACATATAAGATTACACACTTTACTAAAGCCCAGCACTAGAAATCAGTTCAATTGAGATTTTACCTCTCTCGCCAAGTTCCGGTGATCCAGAGACAGCATGGATGTTAGAGGATAAGCGATACTGCTAACTTTTCCGAGTCTTTTTCAGCAACAACCCTAACAAATTTGATTTATCGTAAACTTTTCTTCCAACACCTTCTTCCATTATCTTGTATCTGGATTTGGATCAACCGATAATTAACTTCTTAGATCTATCTACTTATTTTTTCATACTCTCTCTGTCTGCTTGAACCCTGAATCATACTCTCCTCTCTCTCTCTCTCTCTCTCTCTCAAGATTTTTCATTTTATAGCTAGGGCTAGGGCATTAGGACTCACTGTAGTCTTATATTCAACATCTATGCAGTGGATAAGGGCAGAACATAGTCATGACTTATTGTTTGATGAGGTGGATATAATGCAGTTCTGAAAACTACACCTGTTCTCAAAATTCAACCAAGAAATGAATAATTTGATTAAAAACTGTGAATTTGAAGTTAAATGGAAATCTAGAATCTCAATGTCATCACTCTTGAATGAATTAGTTAAAATTCGCATTTTGAAATCCAAGCTCAAAGTAAACAAAAATTTGGATTAATTACTTGTTAAGAGTACAAAAGAGAAATCTAAAAGGAGTACAAAAGCGAAACTGTTGATATATGGAAAGAGTAATCGCATCTTGATAAACTAAGATTACATTGTATGACGAGTAGAAAAGAGAAATTTGTTCAGTCAAACATAAGAAGGAGAGAATAAGAGAAATCCGAAATATAGCTGGGACTACAACTCAAACATCTAGATAGTACGGGTCTGTCATTGTGGATGTTCACCATCATGCTTAACAAAAGAAATACTGTGTGGTATAAGATTGCATAGCCAGTCACAGTCAAGTCGTTCTTAAAAGAAAAAATGGCTACCATGGATTTAGCCATATTTGTGTGGATGAATCAGAGTGCCAATACATATAAAGCACAATTCAATTGGCCATGTTCGATTAAAATTGGAGTACGATGCTAGAACAATTTTGCATGATAACTTTTAGAAGAGTATCGACTTCTCCTCGAAACAATGCTGATTCGGAACTATAGTTTGGGACTGGAAAGTATCCATTTCACTTCTGCAGAAACACCTCAGCACAGCGTTCATCCTGCAAGACGATAAAAAATGAACTTCAATGTGAATACTGTATATGCAAGAAGAATATTATTTAAGTAAATGTTATCATGAATTGCTTACATAATAATCATCCATATGTAATCAAGCTGCAAAGCAAAAGCAAGGAATTTTTCAAGTATTAGAATTTGGCTGAACTAAACAGTCATTCTTCTGTATTAGCAATTTGTTGGTAATTTTTCTTTCAACGCCTTCCTCCATAACAGAAATGTTTGATTTCATAAACAGACACAAGACTGCCTCCTCTAAGGTTTTCCTTTCCTTTATTTGTAGTATGTAAGATTAGTTTTTTTTTACCTGGCGTTTTTAGGGGTCACTCAAAAGGATTTAGGGGCCAACAGTAAAACAAAAAAGGTCACCCAAAGGGAAAATGTAGCCAGCCCTTATCTCGCGTAATTCGTAATGGCGAAATTACCCTTATATATTCGGAGGATATGATAACATTGTTACCCTCCGAATGCAATCGGAAGCCAAAATCGTTCCCATACTTCCGATTGTAGTCGGTGCAGTATTAGAATGATTTGTGTTTCATTTTTTCCATTTCTTTTTAATTTTTGAGTTGTTAGAGTTATAGAGAAGAATGTGAAGGAAAAAAAGAGAAAACCCATTTTATCACTACAAAAATGGATGGATACGAAGAAGAAGGTGAGAATCATGACGAAGAACAAAATGTTGAGGGTTCACGACCGTTTAGAGAAGACGATTTGGGGTATATGTTGAATGATCCAAACTTTTGTGGAGAGGAAAACATAAACGACCCTTTCATGGAAGAAAATGGAGAATCGCATGATATTGAAGCTAACGATGCATGTAAAACACAGGTATTGTGTTAAGAAACTCAAATACTCGATTTGCATGCGTTTGTGTGCTTTTCTAAACAAGAAAAACCAATTATTGCATGCATTGAATGCCATGAACTACCCAGATTCGGTAGATAATTTCTAGATTAAACTTACGAATATAACACACTGAGTACCAAATATGTATATTCGGTAGTTACAAGATACTAGTTTACTGCCGAATATGAGAAAAACCTCAAACTGGTTTTCCAAAAATATCTACATTCGGTAGTTATGTAGAGTTATTTACCTCCGAATGGCCCCAAAAACGAATTCCTCAGAAAATTTCAAAACTCAGTATTCTTATCCTTTACAATCGGTAATAGTTTAACATTATTTGACTGCCGAATATAACAGTGGCCTCAAAATAAAATTTTCGAAAACTTGAAAATCGGATGTTTATCAATTAAAGTTATCTCCCGGTTATTTATATTCGGCTGTTTTACTATATATTTTAGCTTCCGATTATATCATTTTTTGCACTCAGTAAACTGTGTACATTCATTTGCATAAATCGGGTGTTTTGGGTAACCGATAGGATTCCGAATATAAAGTATTCGGAAGTTTGACTTATTTAATTACCTCCGAATATATCATTTTTTTCACTCAGTAAACTGTGTACATTCATTTGCATAGATCGGGTGTTTTGGGTAACCGATAGGATTCCGAATATAGAATATTCGGAAGTTTGACTTATTTAATAACCTCCGATTATTGTATAATAATTTGTTGCTTTCATATGCAGGCCGTTGAAGAGTTTGTTGATGACTTCTATTTGAGGCCCGACACTTCCCTATACTATGCAAACGATTTGGTATACTCATTACTACTTTTTTCTTTTTTTCAAAATTTATATGTTAAATGGTTATGCTTATTAGGTTTGTTTTGTTTTATGCACGTTTAGACATTTGGAAGTAAGAAGGAGGCAAAGGAATGGCTTATGAACAAGGCAAAAGATAACATGTGCGTGGTAGTTCAAAATAATCATGTTAGTGACACTCGATTTGAAATGATTTGTGAGCGAGGTGGGACGCGAAAGAGTCACTAGGGAAAAAATTGCAATGTACGTGGCACATTCAATGCAATCTCAAAACCAATTGCCATCATCGTTTCCAAGCTAAAAGACCAAGGAAGGGTACCAAGAGGTCAAAGGAAGAGGATGAGCGCATTAGTGAATTAACCTTGGAAGAACGTAAGGAAGAGGATAGGATATTTGAAGAAAAGTGGAAGGAGAATGGAATAATTTGGAAAATGTTCATGAAAGCATGGGACAAAATCGTTTGGTCGATGACCGAGGAAATTTACGAATGTAACTTGAAGAAATTTGAGGATGAATACAGCACGGACTACCCAAAACCGGTTGAGTATTGTAAAACACAATGGTTAACGATTAAGGAGAGGTTTGTGTTTGCATGGACATATGAATATCGTAACTTCAAGAACGAGGCGACAAGCATTGCGGAGGGGTCTCATGGTCGACTAAAGAAAATACTAATTGGTAGTCAAAATGGAGTTGTGTCGATCCAAGAAGAAATCCATGAATTCACCAATCGTGATCTCGTAAAGATTAGGAAATGTATGCAATTTAGTGTACACCAATTCCCGATGGAACATATTAAGGAAAAATTGCTTCTAAGGGGAGTTGTTCATAAAGTTTCAAGATGGGCAATAAATCGCATGATGAAACAATTGAAGTTATATAAAACTTATGATGACGAGAATACGGTTTGTGTTTGCAAGGATATGATAGGTATTGGACTCCCATGTCGTCATAAGTTGGGTAGGTATGTTGAAGTGATTGACATCGATGATATTCACCCATTTTGGAAGCAATTAAATTTCACTCCGAACACCCCGGTAGTTGATGGTCCGTCTTTCTTCGAGTCGGAATTGTATGCACGAATAGCCGAGCGTTACGCTACATCAAACGGCACCAAAAAGCAAATATTGATGCATAATTTGGAGGAAGCCCTTCACCCTTGTTTAAGGGAGGTTGATGAACCTATTAAGCAAAAGAACACCGGTAGGCCGAACACCGAAGTGTCGAGGACCATCCAAAGAAAAGAGTTGAAGGAGTATTTGTCTAATAAAAGAATATTGTCTAGGCACGAGTGTTCGGAAGCCGAATTTGAAGATGAGCCGGAACCTAAGAAAAGAGGTCGTCCAAGAAATGATCAAAGTGGACCAACCACCCGACAAGTAAGGCCAAAGATCTCTACAGAGCCTTCTCAAGTAAGTCAACCCAATGTTGTCGAAGAAGTTGTTGAGCAAATGAACGCCTCGCAACAAACCCAACCAATGGAAATTCTTACTATAAAAGAGGACAAAGGTACTCTTCGTTGCCCTAGAGATCTTAATGGAAGACCAAATCGATCCACATATACAATATACAAAGAGTATTTGGAACAACTCCCTCCACTTATCATTCCATTTGTTTTGTCGACCGACGAGGTTGATGGGGATGGAAATTGTGGGTTTCACGTTGCTACGGAACAAATGGGTTACTTTAGAGAGGCGGATATCGAAGATGTCACCCAATGCCAATATTTAAGAAATAAGATGGCGGTACAACTAGTGAAGGACAAGGGTTTTTATATGGAGATGATGAGGCGAGGAGATAGATACGACAAAGAACAAGAGTTCAAAGACTTAGTTGCGCGTGTGAAGTGTCGAAAGGGATTGAAGACAATCGGATCCAAGTATTGGATGACAATGCCTAAATTTGGATATCTCCTAGCGGACGTTTTGAATTGCGTGGTACATTTCTTCGTTCCTCCTATGTATGGACTTAGCATGACGTTTGCACCCACAAGAACGGCTTGCGACGAGTCGGTTAAAGATAGAAGAATCGTAATGGCATTTGTGAATGAAATGCATTTTATCGGTTTAAGAGTAAAGAAAGATTGTCCGTTACCTCCGTTGAGTAAGTGGCACGATTACTTCCCGATGAACCATTGCAAGGATTGGGTGAAACAATATGAGTCCAACATGGTTGATTGGGATCGTGTTATGGACAACAACTTTCCCGCTGAGTTACTCGAATTGATCCCCTCGGATGATGACGATGTTTGATCGTTTTTTTTCGAGGCACGATTATAATTTTTTTTGAAACTATGTAATCGGAACAACAGTATTATAACACTTCAATACGATTAATCATATTCGGGAATTCCATATTTTATCAAACCGCCGATTAATATTAAAAATTTGAATTTACAGCACTCAAACATCACATGTTATTCTTTTTTCCCAGTCCGAGATGCAACAATCAACGCGGCTTCGAAATGTAGAAACGACTCTCCTCTCCACTTGGAATAAGCATCTTGTGCCGCAAACCTGTCGTCTCTGTGCCTAGCAAGAATACGGTTGTACTCGGTGCACAATTTTATAACATGGTGCACCCTTGAAGAAACATGGGATGGTTCATAATTGTGGCGTGGCTTCTTGTACTTACCAACAAAAGGACCCAATGAAACGTTAATCCAAAATATACGATCGTCCTGCTGTTCTTTGGGTAGATCTTTCACAATGTAATAATTTTTTATCCATTCGGTCTCTTCCTCAACTTGTTTTAATCTTTCTCTATGATGGAATTGTTCTTGACCTCGCTTCTTAGCCTTGATTTCCTCTTCCTCCTCCTCCGTTGCCACTAACGATGGTTTAATTTTTTTGGGTTGTTTGTTCCTTTTTTGTATTTCTTCTTCCCTTGCTGCAATTGACGTAGTTGTTCGCTTGCATCTTCGAAGTATGTTGTCGATTGATGATGGACTTTCCATTGAAAAGGTTTTTCATTCAGATTTGTTACTCAACAATAACTGAGAGGGGTTACCCTCCTTATATAGATTAGAGTTCCAACGGATCTAATTTTTGAAATTATGGCCGTTGAGGTTTCTGAAAATATGGCCGTTGAGGTTTCGTATCATTGGTGCACTACAATCGGTTGTTAACGATACACGTATTACCTCCGAATAAGACATTCGGTGGAAAACTTAAATTCTTATCTACCGATTAAGTTGGTATTTCTAAACACGACTATATTATTCGGAGGATAATTGTTTTGTAAAGTTCTGAATGTACGATGGCCCAAAAATCAGAATTTGGGAAAAACTTATACTTTTCAAATTTTGAAATTGAAATAATCGGAAGTATAATTAGTTACCCAAACTTCCGAATATGGTCTGTCTAACATTCTATATTGGCCCTTGGAACCACCTAGAGCCAAGGCGTGGTTTGTTTTGAACTTGCTATATTCGGAGGATAATTGTTTTGTAAAGTTCCGAATGTACGATGGCCCAAAAATCAGAATTTGGGAAAAACTTATACTTTTCAAATTTTGAAATTGAAATAATCGGAAGTATAATTAGTTACCCAAACTTCCGAATATGGGATGTCTAACATTCTATATTGGCCCTTGGAACCACCTAGAGCCAAGGCGTGGTTTGTTTTGAACTTGCTATATTCGGAGGATAATTGTTTTGTAAAGTCCCGAATGTACGATGGCGCAAAAATCAAAATTTGGGAAAAACTTATACTTTTCAAATTTTGAAATTGAAATAATCGGAAGTATAATTAGTTACCCAAACTTCCGATATGGGTTGTCTAACATTCTATATTGGCCCTTGGAACCACCTAGAGCCAAGGCGTGGTTTGTTTTGAACTTGCTATATTCGGAGGATAATTGTTTTGTAAAGTCCCGAATGTACGATGGCCCAAAAATCAGAATTTGGGAAAAACTTATACTTTTCAAATTTTGAAATTGAAATAATCGGAAGTATATAACATTATATTGTCTTCCGAATAAATACTGGCCCCAAAATGAGATTTTTCCTATATCAGAAATTTTGAGATTTTTCAATATATATATATATATATATATTCGGTAGTGAGTGTACTTCCGAATACTGTGTGTCTACTTAAATATATTCGGGAGACAAAAAATTCATTAAACTACCGATTATTATCAGTTTGTATCCAGGAAGATATGACCAACAATATTCGGCCGATAACCATCAAATATTTCTCCCGAATACTGTCGATGTTCTTGAGAAATGAAGAACACGACTACATTCGGAAGTAAAGGAGCATGAATATCGCCCGAATCTGGATAAATAACCGAAAACCCTAGAATTATTTTTTCTCGATTCGCCGAATTAAAGCGAAATAAACCCCAAAAATGATAGATTCTTACCTAATTGGGGCCATTTGACTTTGGAGCGGAATTTTTTTTTTCTTCCACAATCGAAAGATAATAGGAAACTGGAAGAAGAAGAGTTGAAATGAGTAGAATTATTTTTGATTTGGTTTTCATACAGTTTTACCATAAGGGCATTTATGTAACTTCAATATCATATAGGGTACCCCTTAACTAGAGTCTTTGGCTGGGTATAAATTGATGGCCCCTAAATCCTTTGGGGTGGCCCCTAAAAACGCTAGGTTTTTTAGGGCAATCAGGGTTACAACCAATCCAATGGCTCATATATCTTTGTCATGTACTCATGGGCTACAAAGTCATTGGGCTTAATCTTTCTCCAGTTTCTTAGTATTTGACTATTTGTCTATCTGTCGTCTTTTCTCAACTTGTTAAGGAACCCTGATTTTGGGCATACCAAAAACTTCCTAGGCATATAAAGCACTAGTCCCAACTTGGGTGACCTTATAAGAGATACCCTATGGGATGGTTCAATTACCTATATGACCTTAAATCCTTTAAATTACTAATGTATCCCTAACCCTAATACAAAAATCTATAATCAATAAACCTAAAATCAGTTTCATAACCAAAATCAGTTTCATATCCCTAACCCCTTTTTCTTCCTCCTCCACAACAGCCGAACCCTTCTTCTTCTTCCTTTTTTTTCATCGTATCACCGCAGAAATTTAATCGTCGGTTCGTGAAAGTTTAGTCGACGATTAAACTCATCTATATAATGGGTCGTCGTAAGCAAGTATCTCGTTCAAATCGATCGACTGAACAACCTATTGAAGAAGAAGAAGATTTAGAGAGTGAAGAACAAACTCAAAATCAACCACAAAATCAACCGGAAGAAGAGATTGAAGAAGAACCAACTCCGGAAATCAGAATAAGAAGGTTAGTTCTACAGCCCATCTCGTATTTGATGTTTTAGATTGGTTTGGTCGATTTAATTCGTCAAAATAATGTTTCTGCGGCGGTGACAGTGTATAGTTCGGCGCAAAACAAATCTTAGATGTGCGCCGAGCTGTTCTTGAAACTGAACTCTGAAAGTGCATATGAACGGCTCGGCGTAAATCTGAAATCCGTTTTGAGCCGAACTTAGTGACACAGAGACTTATATTTAGGATCGGCTTATTCGATGGTGTTAGTTTTGTGCCGAATATGTTTTGTGAATTTCAGAAATTTTGCATGTGCGTAGGATTGGCTTGTATGGTAGTATTAGTTTTGCGCCGAATAAATGTTTCAATTCATAAGTCTAGATTCGGCTTATTCGATAGTATTAGGGTTGCACCGAATATCATTGTTAAAATTTCATAAATTTTACAAGTGTATAGGATCG
The DNA here is from genome assembly GCF_003573695.1 of Papaver somniferum. NCBI lineage: Eukaryota > Viridiplantae > Streptophyta > Magnoliopsida > Ranunculales > Papaveraceae > Papaver > Papaver somniferum. The sequence continues at coordinate 2,713,423 of NW_020622713.1, forward strand.
GCTTATTTATATGATATCATGTTGCGCCGAATACATGTTTGAGTTCATAATCATAGATTCGGCTTATTCGACAATATCGGTTGTGAGACGAATATATAGGATCGGCTTATAATTGTTTTGTGGTATGAGCCGATCCACTCTATGTGTAAGCTAATGAAAAATTCAAGACATGATTCGGCTCATATGTGTTATTTCGGGTAAGCCGAGCCTTCTTATTTTCTTACAAGTTTTTGGCTTTCCAAATCTCTTTGTTGTTCGAATTAGTCTTATAACTTTCATACTTGTGTCAGGACCAATGCCGCGGGTAGGGAGATGTTGAAAAAAATGAAGGCCAAACTTGGTTGCAGAACACCAATGACCGTGGAAGAACAAAAATAACTCATCAACAAGTGGGATGCAATCATCAACAAAGGACAAGGACCCGAGGAACCCGAACAAAGGCCTACCACTAAGAGGTCTCGACAAGTTGGTGAAGGTACAAGCCAAGGTGGTGCTACCGTCCAACCCGGTAATGATGCGTCGGAAGATAAAGACCAAGGTGGAAGAAGAGGTGGTCGTGCAACTAAGAAGAGGGGTCGTGGTTAAATGCCCTTTTATGTTTCCAACTTCCTTTTAATGTTTTTCTTAAGTTTTAAGTACACTTTTATGGTGTTGCAAACACCTTTGCTTTTAGGTGCTGAACTTTGTTTTTAATGGTGCTGGGATTGGGTTATGGACACCTTCAACTTCATGTTTTAATGAATAGCTTAACAGTTAATTAGCTACTTACTACCTGTAATTTATAAAGTTCGGCTTATCTTGAAGTTTGAGTTATGCGACGATGAAAGGGAAAGAATTTCAAATACAAAGATCACTACCACATTCTTAGACGGTTTCTCATTACCCGTTTAGGATATTAGAAATTAATTGCAAGCCTACTATGTAGCAGGGATGTAATCCACAATTTTTATGAATTTGAAAAGTCTATTTGGAATGATATAATAATTCTTGTGTTCATGAATCATGTCAGGTTCGGCTTTCTTCAAAAATATACTACAAGCCGGTCTTGAAAGGGCAATTTCTTTTCTTTGTCTTCGTCATATTCTTTCTCCCGGTCTTCCCAACGTATACAGTATCCTTTTTAACCTTGCTAGCGCCGGTTCCACTACGCTCACAAATCATTTCAAACCGATCCCATCGGCTTTGTTGCCCTTTAACTAGTACACAATTTATCTTCATCGCGTGTTCCTCAAGACAATCCAGAACTTCTGGTTTAGTTTTCCATATCTACGTTCATTCCAAAACAAGTAATTTGTAAGAAAAACTTTGGAATATTCCGACAACATTAAGGTAAACAAAAGGTTCTTACATACCAAATCATTTTGGAAGTGATCCTTCGTATCCTCGTGAATTATGTCTACTGGATCAGGTTTATTTTCCATGGGTCCAAGCACGATCTACAAATAATATCACAAGGTTAAACACTAGAAAGGGAATATAATAACAAGGTTCGGCGCATTCGATAATCACATTATGTGCCGAAATATAAACATTTACAGGTTTCGGCTTATACGATATCCTCAATATGTGCCGAACCACGAACAATATTTTAACCCAAAAATTAAAAAATTCATGTTCGGCTCAGACGATAATCATATTATGTGCCGAACCTTGAACATAAGAGGTTTCGGCTGATACGATATTCTCCATATGTGCCGAACCAGTAACAATATTTCAACCCAGAAATTAAAAAATTATGTTCGGCACATACGACTTTGGATATATAAGCCGAATTAGTAATGATTCTATTCCGGGCTATTCAGGATGTTGTTCGGCTTACTATGAAACTTTCATATAAGCCGAACTAGTGTCTAGCAAAAGGGTTGGAATTGGAAATTATAGGTTCGGTGCATGCAGTAAACAGATTCAGTAAGCCAAACCGTTCATCAATTGGTAGATTCGGCTCATAGATGTGAGCCGAACCTCAACCTGTTTCGCCGAACCGTGATTCAAAAAACCTAACTTTTGATAATTGAGAGCTATAGAAGTGAGATTAAGTATAGGATATAAGTGTACCTGTGTATTAAAAGCATTGGGTTCCTCATCAATGTCTTCATTATCAGGATTTGGCTCATAAAAATCATCATCTTGAGTTTGTGTTTGAGTTTGAGCTTGAGTTTGAGTGGGTGTAAAATCATTCTCATAATCTAAGAAATCAGCCATTTCTGGATCATTGTTGTAGTTGATATGCATTTTCCTAGGTTTTTTAGATGAATGATGACCCTCCTCATCCTCCATTGAATCAAGAATTAGAATTTTCTCACTTTCTCCTTCTCTTTCTCTCCTTCTTAACCAAACCAAAACTTTGATTTTTTTTCCTCAAATTTTTCATCTAAACAACTCTTATAATCCTGAAAATTATTTTAATCACTAAATAAAATATTTAATCACTAATCAAAATTATTAACACTAATAACACTAATACGTAAAGGGAAGATTTGCCATTAAAAAAAATTTGGGTTAAGGGGTTATCTGATTTTGCTATTTCACAACCTTTTTTGTCTTCATTCAGTATGCCTTGGAAGATTTTGGTATGCCCAAAATCATGGTTCTTGTTAAGGGCAAGAATGTTGTTTTTTCCCGACTTATTAAGGGCATGAATGTTATGTTAGAGAGAATACGTGGGATTAGGTTAAGATAGATCCAATGACTATTGGTCATAGGATCGTTGTAACAGGCTGGAGGCAAGTAATTGAAGATATTCATTCGAGGATTTATCCTTTGAGGAAGAGAAGGTTATTGTCTTTGTAGTATCAAATTTCTTATTCGATTTACGACATCTGGTATCAGAGCTGGTGGATATTCTAGTGCTGGTGGACACTAGAAGCCCCCATAGCTTTGTGGATGCTAGATTGGCTGAGAAACTGCATCACCACATTGAACCTACGGGTCACATGCTAGTCACTGTGGAAAATGGCGATACTACAAAAAGTAGTGTATGTCCTCAATTGTCTTAGTCCATGCAGAATAATAATTTTTTTGGTGACATAAGAGTTTTTCCTCTAGGATGGTGTGATATGGTTCTGGGAGTAGACTGGTTAAAACAGTCAGGTGATGTGATGTTTAATCTGGATGACCTTCGACTGTCCTTCTTACATCAAGTGAAGCAGATTACCTTACATGGGTGCTCTTATACTCCTTCTTGCAGCATCATCAGTGGCTCTTCATGTTAGAGCATTGCTCGATCAAACTCGCATGCGTTGCTATCTCAAGCATGTTTGTCAATGTTAGTAATCAAAACTATAAGTTTTGATTTCTAGCCTATTTGTAGATGTCTCGGACTAGGACGTAGATAGTGTAGTTGAGATTAAATCTCTTGACGTTCATCTCTTGAAGACGAAGAACTACTAAGGGGAGCTTGTGGAACTTCTTCGACAAAAGGTATGTGGAGACTTGAACTTATCTATCACTTGGAAAGTCTATTTCTACTATCTCCTATATTGAGACATAAGTCGTGTTACGATATAGTTTTCTCCATACACATTTGAGATTACGAACTGAGTATATCTCGCTTACATAATTCTCGAAATATGTGTTGGTAAGATTTCGCTTTGACTAAGTTCATCTTATATCATGAGAAAATTGCCGAGTAACATCTTACATGGTTTTTGTGATACAATCATTTGGTGTAAGACTTGGAAGGTTTCAATAATGATTATTTCAATATCTTAAAAATTGTTTTGATGCTAATAGTGTGTGAAAACGACTATTTTCATTATAGAAGAATGTTTTAATGATTGAAATAAAGAGTTGATGATGTAACCATCTTTGGATATAAGCATATATAGTGTGTTCAAACATTAGTGTATAAGTCCATAAGCCGGAAGCCAAGAGTGTGCATATGTGTATATACGGAATTGGTGAAGGAGACAGGTTAAGTATACGTACCCGTACGCATACTGGCGGAAGTTCTCGAAACGAGAATTTCTGCTGAGTTTGGTTTTGGCAAAACTCTTAACTAGTCACATTAAGTATGCGTACCCGTACGCATACTGGCGGAAGTTTTTGAACCGAAAGTTTCTGCTGAGTTTGGAAAATTTACAAACTCAAATCCGGTTGCTTAAGTACGCATACTTAAGCTGGTTACTTTGTCAAATCGGTCAAGTCCGTGAACTTAAACGTTTAAATCATAAGGAATGCAATCCTTGCAAACCGTGGCTATAATGTTCATGATTGATTCAAGTGAATAAAACTGATTTGATTTCAATTGTGTTTTCTAAACAATTGAACGACTCTTAACTAGTTTCATTTGAGTCATTTGAACTAGTTATGGTTAAGATGAATAAGGTTGTATGAGAGTAATCATATGGCTAACCTCGGTTAACTATTTATGAACCAACATGGTGTACACGTTTAGGTACGGCTACATAAACCTAAATGAGGTTACATTTCATTTGTGTGTAACAAGCTAAGTTCGATCTAATGTTTGAAAGATATTAGCTTGGTTGAATCAGGTTTTTCATCCGACGGTGAATATTGAATTCTTTGTTACCAAGATAACTTGGATTGCAAACCATGATTTGAAAACTATATAAAGGAGAACTCTAGCAACAGGGAAACCTAATCCCCACATCTTCTGTGTGCTACTAGTTGCATAACTAGAGTCGATTCTCCTTTAACCTTAGGTTTCTTCTCGAGACCCTGTAGGTTAACGACTTGAAGACTTCATTGAGATTGTGAAGCCAGACCCAACTATTATCTTTGTAGTTGCGTGATCTGATCTTGCTGTTTCTATCGTGTTGAGTGCAATTGAAATAATTGGCTCGAAATTTTATATCTCCGATAGGCAAGATAGAAAATTAATCACAAACAAACTTCATCTCATCGTTTGTGATTCCACAATAACTTGTTTTGCTAGTCGATTAAGTTTATTGTAAGGTGATTGATAATACTAGGCTGTTCTTCGGAAATATAAGTCTGGTTTATCAATTGGTTCCTATTCACCTTGATTTATCAAAAGATGGAATAAAAACTCTTAGGTATTTCTGTGGGTAACAGATTTATTCAATCCTGTAGACTTTTCTGCGTGAGACAAATTTGTCTATCAAGACTTAGACTTTGGGTCGTAACAACTCTTAGTTGTGGGTGAGATCAGCTAAGGGAATCAAGTGCGTAGTATCCTGCTGGGATCAGATATGTGAGGAGCGAAACTGTACCTTGAACCAGTGTGAGATTGATTATGGTTCAACTACAGTCCATTCCGAAGTTAATTGGTTACCTAGAGTCTGTAGCGGCGTAATACAGTGTGGTGTTCAATCTAGACTAGGTCCCGGGGTTTTTCTGCATTTGCGGTTTCCTCGTTAACAAAATTCTGGTGTCTGTGTTATTTCTGTTCCGCATTATATTTTGTTATATAATTGAAATATCACAGGTTGTGCGTTAAGATCAATCAATTAGAATATCCAACCTTTGGTTGTTGATTTACATTGATTGACACTTGAACATATTCAATCAGGCTCGCAAATTTTTATTTGTTGACTGCTGATTGAATTAAGAGTTAGAGATATGAAACTCTTTGATATACTTTCATCTAAATTGAGCCTGACTGTCTAGTTGATTCTCTAGAAAGTGTATTGGAGTAAGTCCTCTCATATTTCCAAATGAATTGTTGGGTGTGGTTGTTAGACCCCCGCATTTTCAATTGGTATCAGAGCAGGCAAACACATTAAAGACCTTATAAGTCTGTGTTAGTAGCGATCTGAGGATGGACGATATAGTCTCTGATAAACGCATCTCCAGAAATAAAAGTTTTGTTTCCTTAAAGAGTATTAAAGAGAGAGATTTGTCAATCTCGAATATAGAAGAACCTTGTGTTCAAAGGAAACAGACAAACATTGACAAGTGTTTTCCTGAATACCTTACGGAAGAGTCTTATCTCTAAAATTGAAAGGAATGCATCCAAAGAGAGTGCAATGATTCTAAAACTCGCTAGAATCTAGGATGATAATGTCAATCGGTTGAAACACAAAATCAATGTACTAGTTGGTATGGTAAGTTTGCGTGACTCTCGTTTAAGGATCCTTCAAAAGGAAATTCTGAAAAAATGAGGCTTTGAAAATTGAACATCTCTTAAGTAAACTCTCCTTTCAAAAGTTTCAAAAGAGTCCACCATACCAATTGCTTCTGACTTAACTAGAGAGTCAGCTCCAGAAGCAAATCCAAAAGCCCTTCCTATTGAAAAAATGTGCCTGTTGACGAAGAAGAACTCATGGATATTCTTCTATCAAGAAGGGATATTATGTTTCTTTTGATGTGAATAATGTACCAGAAGAAGGATGCAATGGAAAATTGGATAACAACCTACGAGGGATAATTAAAGGAATTATCAACAGACTGTCAATTCCCGCAGGCCAAAATTCTTCAGGTAATAATCTTCACTATGCATCATATTTTGATGATAGTAAGTTTTATGATAATTTTTCACATCATAATGGCTTTCCTCCAAAGATCAGGAAAGAAGCTTAACCATAAGCAACAATCATTTAATGAGCTCAAGGCTCATACTTGTGCTAATTAATCACAAGGTTGAAACCTCATTCTCAATAAAATCCTAACTGAGTGAGATGTATTCAGGTATACTTATGATAAAGAATTTGTTTATTGATTCTCTATGCTGATTTCTTATCGTTCTTAGCTGGGTTATCATTCATAAACAAGTCTTGCGTAAGTATTTGTTTATTTCAATAAGTGTCAGGGTCTACAAATTTCTTCTTGAGATTCCTCTTGTGTAAAAATTGCTACACTTATATGCTCTGAATTTTTCGCTAAATATTCTTAGATTTCGCTTAATGGAATCAGTATTGGATCAACGTGGAAAAGAAAGAATTTTATTTCTCGATGATCATAATTTGTGCAAGATTTTGAGTAATTAGTTACTCAATTACTGAATTTTATTAGGAGTTGTATAAGCATTTTGGTATGTCTTTGAGAAATTAGATAGTGCAGGGCTAGTCTTAGTTCTCCGTTAAAAATATTTTTTTATATATATTATGGGCAACATAGATTTCGCTTAAATTGGAAACTCCAAAAATACGAAAATAATAAATCTCATTACCCTTATATTGTAGATAAATTCTATTACTCGTCTTCAACACACCTTATATTTAATTCTCAAAGGTGTATCTGACATTCGTATGTCTAAACCAATTGGTTTTAGTACTCACCCTGTGTACCTCACCAGGAAAGTTAGTTCATGTGAGAATATAAGATTTATTGAGCTTATATCTGTGAATCGTTTCACGTAGCAAACACCTTTGTGAATAAACAACTTCTAACAAAAGATGCATAGCTTAGAGTACTTCAAAGGTTAAATCCCAGCAATTAAAGGTCTACCTCATGATATAGGTTGAGGAACGAGTTAAGTTAACGATTGATAACAAGATCCCCCTTGGCTTATGAGAAGAGCGCTCAAACGAGATAAACGAGGCTAGGTGTGTGGACAAGGGAGTTTGTATCAGACTCTTATAATGTTCGTCTAGTACGGACATATCCTGTAATAGATAAAACAGTGTAACTCGCACCAAGTAAGCAAACGTAATTTATCGAAATGGTTTTTTAATGATAACTTATCCAAAATTTCTCACATAACTTTCCAATGATGCGAAATAAAAATAAAATTGCAGGAGCTGCTGAGTAAGTTAACCTGGAGTTTGACCCACAAACACAACTTATCCACCCGAACTTGCTTTTAACCTAATCCTCGCTGGCATCAGAAAAAATAGTGTTTTATCTACAATATTATTAGGTTTCGCTTAATGGAATCAGTATTGGATCAACGGAAAAGAAAGAATTTTATTTCTCGATAATCATAATTTGTGCAAGATTTTGAGTAATTAGTTACTCTATTACTGAATTACTAGGCATTGTATAGCATTTTGGTACGTCTTTGAGAAATTAGATAATGCAGTGCTAGTCTTAGTTCTCCGTTAAAAATATTGTTATACATATATATTATGGGCAACATAGATTTCTCTTAAATTGAAAACTCCTAAAATATGAAAATAACAAATCTCATTACCCTTTTTGATGATCGTTTTTATCTGTGGAATACCATGCATACATTTACATCAAAATGTTCGTTCCAAGTGTGTTGTTCTAGTGGTCAATAAGCTCTTATACTGATGGTGTTGTTATATTGTAGATAATGAAAATGCGAGGGTCTAACAGCCACACCCAATATTTGGATTAAAAATCTGTATGGACAAACTCTAATATACTTTTATGAGAATCAACTAGACAGTTAGACTCAATCAATAGAAAAGTATATCAAAGAGTTCTTATATCTTTATCTCTTGATTTAAATCTTAATTAATCAATCTGCAAGTCTCGATTAAATCCAAGAGAGATAAACTTGGACGGTACCAAAGACCAATGTCCAAGGATCAATCAATTACAATCAACAACCGAAGGTTGGATTTCACTATTGATCGATACAACGCACAACCTGTGATATTTCAATTATATAACAAAATATAATGCGGATAGATAAAACACAGACACTAGAAGTTTTGTTAACGAGGAAACCGCAAATGCAGAAAAATCCCGGGACCTAGTCCAGACTGAACGCCACACTGTATTAATCCGCTACAGACACTAGCCTACTACAAACTAACTTCGGTCTAGACTGTAGTTGAACCCTAATCAATATTACACTGATTCAAGGTATAGTTGCGCTCTTTACGTCTCTGATCCCAGCAGGATACTACGCACTTGATTCCCTTAGCTGATCTCACCCACAACCAAGAGTTTCTACGACCCAAAGTCGAAGACTTTAACAAACAAATCTATATCATACATAAAAGTCTACAAGAATAGATAAATCTGTCTCCCACAGATAAAACTAAAAGTTTGTTTTTGTCTTTTGATAAAAATTAAGGTGAACAAGAATCAATTGATAAACCGGACTTATATTCCCGAAGAACAGCCTAGTATTATCAATCACCTAACAATAATCTAAATTGTATGGTAGCGAAACTAGATATTGCGGAATCACAAACGATAAGACGAAGATGTTTGTGATTACTTTTTATATTGCCCTATCGGATATATAATCTCAAGTCAATTATTGCAATTGAACTCGTACGATAGAAAGTGGCAAGATCAGATCGCTCAACTACAAGAGAAGTAGTTTCGTTTAGCTTCACAATCCCAGTGAAGTCTTTCAGTCATTAATCGACAGGTCTCGAGAAGAAACCTACGATTAAAGGAGAATCGACTCTAGCAAACCAATTAGTATCACACAAGAGGTGTGGGGATTAGTTTTGCACTGTTGCTAGACGTCTACTTATATAGTTTTCAAATCAGGGTTTGCAATCTAAGTTACCTTGGTAACAAAGAATTCAATAATCACCGTTAGATGAAAAACCTGATTTATCCAAGCTAATATCTTTCAACCGTTAGATCGAAACTTAGCTTGTCACACACAAATAAAATGTATTCATTTAGGTTTGAGTAACCGTACCTAAACATGTACATTGGTTGGTTAACAAATGGTTGACCAATGGTTAGCCATATGAGTGCTTTCATATCAACCTATTCATCTTTCTCATAACTAGTTCAAATGATCCATAAGAACTAGTTCAAGAGTTGTTCAATTGCTTAGGTCTTTATACATGGACACAATTGAAACAAAATCGGTTTGATTCATTTGAATCACTTCATGAACAATATACCCACGGTTTCCAAAGATTGCATTCCTTCTAATTTATTGTTTTAAGTGCATGAACTACCGATTTGAGAAATAACCAGCTTGGGTACGCGTACGGGTACACATACCTTAGCTACCAGATTTGAGTTGGTTTTAGCTTCCAAACTCAGCAGACTTTTTCGGATGAAAAAGTTCCGCCACTACGCGTACGGGTACACGTACCTAAGGTGACTGGTTTTTGAGTTCGTAAACTTCAAACTCAGTAGAATTTCACGGACGTGAGTAGTTGGAAATGCTCGACATAAGAGAACTTACGGAGCTACAGCTAAGTTCACTATAAAATAATGATTAACTCAATCGTCTTAAGCTCAACACAAGAAAAGCTTATGGAGCATTGCAGTATACACACAAAATATGGATCAGGGAATGATCAATACTGCGGCATATACAAGAATTCATTCTATTTTCCATTACTATTTGAACAATGACATACAACAGACATATTCCTTGTAAACAAAAGATTTTGACCTATCTTCCATCTATAATTGACATAATAGGTTTAACTTTTGTTTGTCAAAAGTTCATTCCTTCTTTTATCAACAAATGCATATCGACATATAAAGGAGATAACTTTTGACATCATATGGGACAATAATAGTTCACGGACGCAAACACACATATTCCATAAGATATTGCAATATATAAAACCAAAAAGATTAATACTGCAAAAATCATCTTCCAAACCAATTTTTAGAATTTAAACAAATAAACCTAAAAAATAAAGATGAAACATTGGACATAGCTATGTGTACTCACAATAATGGCTATGTTAAACTCTAGTTATTCTTCCTAAAACATAAGAGAAAAATTCTCATAAGAAGACTTTCTAGACATTGATATCTTTGAGAAATTTGTATCGTTCCGAACTCCTTGTCGTCAACATCCATTGGAACATAAGGTTCGTGGAGGAAGGAGTCAATGCCAACAAACCGTCTTGGATGGAGATGTCGAACCATGGCCTTCTGAATTTCCAAAGATCTTAGCACACAAGCCTTTATTTGTCGAGTCTCTTTTAACTCATCAAGAACATCAGAGAATTTCTGAGAGTTAGAAGGAATTGCCCCTGGCTTCCTCACATTCCTTCTTTTTCTTTTCAAGGATGGAGACACATGAGATTTTTATTTCTCCTTGGTGATTGATGGCTTAACAATCATGTTGATATCTTTACCATCTAAAGACATGGTGCTTGGAGTTTCCATGGTATGGTTTTGTGAGAGGAGTTCACAATTAAACATCAACAAGCAGTCTTAAGATATAAAGAGTATCAGAGAAGAAAAAAGGAATATAGGGATTTGAAACCTTTAAACAGGTTCGTATACGTCCAACTCACAACCATATAAAGAGCGGAATTGTCGATAATAACCCTCTTCTTTTAAATTTTTTTCCAAACAACTCAAAGCCAAAAAAAAAAAACATTTTCTATTTTAATTTTAAAGCCCGAGGTGTGCAAAATCTTGTCTCTTTTGAACAAGCACATGAGACAAGATGCACAAAAACAACACAATCAGGTTGTGTTGTGGTGAACAACGATTTGTCCACCATGACCCTTTTGTACGGAATCTGCGGAAATCTTCCTTTTCGTATGTTTCGACCAGTTTTTCCTCTCTAATGGTATATATCTTTCTTTGGAAACCAGTCTTTTCGAAGAGGACAAGATCTTACATACCTTAGCTGTTTTCTCCGCAAGTTAAGCTTATTGGCTAAACGATCTGCTCTTCGTTGAAACTTGTTGACATATCTCATCTTGTGTTTGTACTTGAAACACTTTAAAAATTCATGTCCGTTGAGAGAACAATAGGAGCATGTCAACGCAAAGAATGGTTCAGGGATCTTTGAAATGCAAGCTGCTAGGCACATAGTAGATCCTGAAACATTAAGTAAAGGGTTTTCAAAAGACGGGTCAGATTCTTCCATCTTGATTGGGTTCTCTTCTAACAGATTATCAAGATTGATGTATGTATTGCTACAATTATCAAAATCAATATTTTCAGACAGAAGAGCAACACTTGATTTCTTGTCTTCATCTGATGAATCTGTCTCAGAGTGATCATCTTCAGAGATATACGCATTTTTACTTTTATCTAGTAATTTTGTGTCTTTCAGTGCTCGAACGCAACATCCTTAGATTTGGATGAGTGTTCGTGATCAAAGATCTTAAGCTTCCCAACCAGCGTATTTCTGGAGAGGTTATCAAGGTTATTTCCCTCAACGATGGCATGCTTCTTAGAATCGTATCTAGATGGCAGCGATCTGAGAATTTTCATCACAATGTACTTTTCAGGAATAGTCTTACCCAATGAAAAAGATGCATTAACAATTTCAGACACTTTGTGATTAAACTCATCAAATAAATCCATCTGCCATACGAAGATTTTCCCAATCAGAATTAAGGTTTTGAAGCCTAGCTTCCTTTTCACTGGTGTTTCCTTCGAATACGGTTTCTAAGATATCATACACATCTTTAGACCTAGTGCAATTTGACACATGGTGCTGAAGATTTGGGTTAATGGCATGTATGATGGCATTCAAACCGTCGGAGTTTTGCTTGCAGCAAGTATCTCTGCAGCATCGTATTCGCCAATATTTTTTGGAACATTAACGTTACCTACTGCAACAACGGGAGCATCATAGACATTAATAACATATACCCATGATTGAAAATCACGCTCTTGAAGAAATGCACGCATAACAATTTCCACTATAAGTAATTCGAGCCATCGAAGACTGGTAGTACGTTAATAGAGATAACACCTCTGTCCATAAAGTCAGATCACTATAAACACAGAATTTTGAGGTCTTGAACGTGTTTGCCTTCTCTGATACCAATTGAAAATGCGAGGGTCTAATAACCACACCCAATATTTTGATTAGCAATCTGTATGGACAAACTCCAATATACTTTTATGAGAACCAATTAGACAGTTAGACTCAATCAATATAAAAGTATATCAAAGAGTTTTTATATCTCTATCTATTGAATTAAATCTAACTCAAGCAATCTGCGAGTCTCGATTAAATCCAAGAGAGATAAACTTGGACGGTACCAAAGACCAATGTCCAAGGATCAATCAATTTACAATCAACAACCAAAGGTTGGATTTCACTATTGATCGATACAACGCACAACCTGTGATATTTCAATTATATAACAAAATATAATGCGGAATAGAAATAACACAGACACCAGAAGTTTTGTTAACGAGGAAACCGCAAATACAGAAAAATCCCGGGACCTAGTCCAGATTGAACACCACACCGTATTAAGCCGCTACAAACACTAGCATACTACCAACTAACTTCGGTCTGGACTGTAGTTGAACCCTAATCAATCTCACACTGATTCAAGGTACAGTTGCGCTCCTTACGTCTCTGATCCCAGCATTATACTACACACTTGATTACCTTAGCTGATCTCACCCACAACCAAGAGTTGCTACGACCCAAAGTCGAAGACTTTAATAAACAAATCTGTATCACACATAAAAGTCTACAAGGATAGATAAATCTGTCTTTTGATAAAAATCAAGGTGAACAAGAACCAATTGATAAACCGGACTTATATTCCCGAAGAACAGCCTAGTATTATCAATCACCTCACAATAATCTAAATCGTATGGTAGCGAAACTAGATATTGCGGAATCACAAACAATGAGACGAAGATGTTTGTGATTTCTTTTTATCTTGCCCTATCGGAGATATAATGTCAAGTTAATTATTCCAATTGAACTCGTACGATAGAAAGTGGCAAGATCAGATTGCTCAACTACAAGATAAGTAGTTTCGTCTGGCTTCACAATCCCAATGAAGTCTTTCAGTCGTTAATCGACAGGGTCTCGAGAAGAAACCTACGATTAAAGGAGAATCGACTCTAGCAAACCAACTAGTATCACACAGGAGGTGTGGGGATTAGTTGTGCACAGTTGCTAGACGTCTCCTTATATAGTTCTCAAATCAGGGTTTGCAATCTAAGTTACCTTGGTAACAAAGTATTCAATAATCACCGTTAGATGAAAACCTGATTTATCCAAGCTAATATCTTTCAACCGTTAGATCGAAACTTAGCTTGTCAAACACAAATGAAATATATTCATTTTGGTTTGAGTAACCGTACCTAAATGTGTACATTGGTTGGTTCACAAATGGTTGACCAATGGTTAGCCATATGAGTGCTTTCATATCAACCGTATTCATCTTTCTCATAACTAGTTCAAATGACTCATAAGAACTAGTTCAAGAGTTGTTCAATTGCTTAGGTCTTTATACATAGACACAATGGAAACGAAATCGGTTTGGTTCATTGAATCAATTCATGAACAATATACCCACGGTTTGCAAATATTGCATTTCTTATAATTTATTATTTTAAGTCCATGAACCAATTTGAGAAATAACCAGCTTGGGTATGCGTACGGGTACACATACCTTAGCTACCGGATCTGAGTTGGTTTTAGTTTCGAAACTCAACAGACTTTTTCGGATGAAAAAGTTCTGCAGGAAGCGTACGGGTACAAGTACCTAAGGTGACTGGTTTTTGAGTTTGTAAACTTCAAACTCAGCAGAATTTCATGGACGTGAACTTCCGCCAGTATGCGTACGGGTATGCATGCCTAACCTGTCTCCTTCACCAATACCGCATGCACACATATGCACGCACTTGGTTTCCGGCACATGGATTTATACACAATTGTTCGAACACACTAAATGCTTACATCCATAGGTGGTTACATATTCTCAACTCTTGATTTCAATCATTGAAACATTTTTCTATAATGTTATAATAGTCGTTAGACATAAAGAATCGACTATCGTCATCAAAGCTATTTTCAAGATTGAAACGCCATCATGACTTTCGTCACGGGTAAATATGAAGATGGTTAAAGCAAAATCTTACCAACACTTATTTCGAGAAAAAGATAGGCGAGTAAACTCGGCTCGAAATAGCAAATGTGTATGTATCATACTTATACGACTGTTGTCTCAAGAGTAGGAGATAGAGTAGATAGACTTTTGAGTGACAAGATGAGTTCAAGTCTCCACATACCTTTTTGGTAGGATGAAGTTCCACCGGTTCCTTGACTAGTTCTTCGTCTTTGCAAGATAATCATCATGGAGTCTGGAGCTCAACTATTCCTAATTATCCTAGACCGAGACTTAGTCATAAGTATATTAGAAATCAAGACATATGGTTTTGATCACTAATATTGACAAACATGTTTGATATAGCAACGCATGCGAGTTCGACCGAGCAATGCTCTAACAGATAAAACACTATTTTTTTTGATGCCAGTGAGGATTAGGATAAAAACAAGTTCGGGTGGATAAGTTGTGTTTGTGGGTCAAACTCCATGTTAACTTACTCAGCAGTTCCTGCAATTTTATTTTTATTTTGCATCATTAGAAAGTTATGTGAGAAATTTTGGATAAGTTATCATTAAATAACCATTTCGATAAATTATGTTTGCTTACTTGGTGCGAGTTACACTGTTTTATCTATTTCGGGATGTGTCCGTACTAGACGAACATTACAAGAGTCTGATACAAACTCCCTTGTTCACACACCTAACGTCGTTTATCTCGTTTGAGTGCTCTTCTCTTAAACCAAGGGGGCTCTTGTTATCAATCGTTAATTTAACTCGTTCCTCAACCTATATCATGAGGCACACCTTTAATTACTGGGATTTAACCTTTAATTGAGATTTTACCTCTCTCGCCAAGTTCCAGGGACCGAGCATGGATGTTAGAGGCTAAGCGATTCTCCTAACTTTTCTGAATCCGCCCATTCCAATAACACGGATCATGCATACACCATTTTGTATCTTCTTCCTCCTTTTCTTTTTGGTCTTCTGAGTCTTTTTCAGCAACAACCCTAACAAATTTGATCTATTGTAAACTTTTCTTCCACCACCTTCTTCCATTATCTTGTATATCTGGATTTGGATCAACCGATAACTAACTTCTTAGATCTATCTACTCATTTTTCATACTCTCTCTCTGTTTGAACCCTGAATCATACTCTCCAGTCTCCTCTCTCTCTCTCTCAAGATTTTCCATTTTATAGCTAGGGTTACGGCATTAGGACTCACTGTGGTCTTATCTTCACCATCTATCCAGTGGATAAGGGCAGAACATAGTCATGACTTATTGTTTGATGAGGTGGATATAATGCAGTTTGGAAAACTACACCTGTTCTCAATGTCATAACCCTTGGTGAATTAGTAAAGATTCACATTTTGATACCCAAACTCACAGTAAACAAAAATTTGGATTACTTGTTAAGAGTACAAAAGAGAAATCTAAAAAGAGTACAAAAAATAAACAATTGATATATGAAAGAGTAATCCAAGAGACCATGCATCTAGATAAACTGAGATTACATTGTATGACGAGTAGAAAAGAGAAATTTGTTCAGTCAAACATAAGGAGGAGAGAATAAGAGATATCCGAAATATAGCCAGGACTACAACTCAAACATCTAGATAGTACGGGTCTGCCATTGTGGATGTTCACCATCATGCTTAACATAAAAGATACTGTGTGGTATAAGATTGCATAGCCAGTCACAGTCAAGTTGTTCTTAAAAGAAAAAATTCCTACCATGGTTTTAACCATATTTGTGAGGATGAATCAGAGTGCCAATACGCATAAAGCACAATTCAGTTGGCCATGTTCAATTAAAATTGGAGTACGATGTTACACTTTTGCATGATAACTTTTAAAAGAGTATCGACTTCTCCTCGAAACAATGCTGATCCAGAACTATAGTTTGGGACTGGACAGTATCCATTTCACTTCTGCAGAAACACCACAACTCAGCGTTCATCCTGCAAGATGACAAAAAATGAACTTCGATGTAAGTACTGTATATACAAAGAAAAATATTCTTTTAAGTTAATGTTATAATGAATTGCTTACATGATAATCATCCGTATGTAATCACGGCGCCCACGCTGCAAAGCAAAAGCAAGGAATTTTTCAAGTGTTAGAATTTGGCTGAACTAAACAATCTTTGTAGGATTCTAATTCCACAGAAAGGAAACCTTGAGCAAGCAATAGGATATCATAAATGACAACAGAAGTAACCAAGAGTTTCTGTGACGGCTTTACACATACTAACAGGACTATTTCTAAGAGACCAATTAAATTTTAAACCGAAAACTCGGACAGTTTGGTACTTTTAGAAGAGGTCACCAAAAGAAAACATATGTACTTTTCTAGTCGTCCCTGATGTTTGATGTGTGTCTCAAGGGAAAAGCGGTACTTTCTGAGGAAAGTATGTCAAATTGGCTATGAAGTGTAGGACACAAGTGATCTTAGATCATTCTAACAGATAGTTTGAGAAATAAAAGTAGATTGTTTGATAGATGCATGTCAGGTAACATTCTACATAAAAGCATGGGGAAATTATAACATTGTTTCAGCATATAAGTGCTGTTACTTTGTAGAGAACTATTGCGAAGTTGCAACTCTTAACTATAATATAAAATTGAACGTCAATGTGACTGATACCAGCCAATGCGGCTCACAACCATGATATTCGTTTCTTATCAATTCTATAGGTGCACTGTATGCACCAGACGAAAATACTGAGTAATTCATAAATACTTAGCAGATAATTGTGTGTCAATTGTGACCAGCTTGAGATCATATATGTAAGGAATCCAAATGATATCCTCCATTGGTAAGTTAATACCAACATCAAAGCAATATTAACATAAAAGAAAGGAAAAGTTCAAGAATGAAAAGCCAAGAGAAAACATGTAATATTCAAAGATCTCAACCTAGCAAAGGTTTCATTTGAAACAACCAGGGCTATCCAAGTAAATCTCTATGCACTAGCCAGAAAAGACTTGATCTCCCACTGTTGAATTTGCCGGCATTTTCATAAGACTGTAAACAGGCACAAACACAGAATAAAAACACAAAACTTTTCAATCCTCATGGCCCTGGAGACTCAATTTTTCTAGTCTAGTGTGTGGAAATTATACCCTAACTTCTAGAAATTGTTGGATTCATATGCCAAGAGGATGTTTCAGAAAACCTAATAGTTACCTAGAATTGGTCGACAACTACAATATATAACACCAGTTAAAATTTCATTGAATTGATAAGAACCCAAACAGAGATACTTTGGATGTTACAACAAAAGTTGAAGACATATAAACAAGTGATAAACCTTGAATAGCTTTTAAGTTGCAGGAACGAAAAGTTACTGCAAAGACCAACATATGAATGTGCATACCATTTAATCTTCAGATCGAGGGAAGTTTCTCCGACTCCTACCCATTGCGTGCTTGGCTTTCTGGTGGATTCTACTTTTACTGTTGCGTTTCGAAATTACCTTTAAAATACAAAAGTCAGAAAAAACTAGACATGAATGTAAAGAAGAAAATTACTGGGTGAACATCAAGGAGTTATGAGTTCGCCTGATTATCTTCAGTAGTCCAAAATTTCAGAAGATCCTTTAAATCCATGTCGATAAACACATTGGGTTTATCTGCAAGATGCTTTTCATTTATGTCTTGAGGTGCGTAGCGATGTATATCCATTTAGCTTTCTTGTTCCTAAATATTCCACAGGCTATGCATAAGGTAGCTTTTCTATAACGTTCATCTTGTACGTACATATCCTGAAATAGATAAAACAATGAACTTGTCATTCAGTGCATAAGTCACACAAAGCAAGCAAATGTAATTTAAAAGCAGCTTCTCACATCACTTTCCAATGATCGAAATAAAAATAAAATTGCAGGAGCTGTTGAGTAAGTTAACCTGGAGTTCGACCCACAAACACAGCTTATCCACCGAACTTGCTTTTATCCTAATTGTCACTGGCATCAGAAACAATAGTGTTTTATCTACAATATAACAACACTGTCAGTATAAGAGCTTACTGAGCACTATGTTGTGCCGAGAGGTTCATATCGTTCCTCAAGGCTTCACAGGATCTGGCATCAGAAACGAAAAACTACACAATCAACGGAAGCTAATGCACATAGAACACATAAGACGCGGAGATTTACGTGGTTCGGCAATGTGCCTACGTCCAAGGGCAGAAATTCACTTACTTCATATATCAGAGAATACACAATGCACATGACAATCAACACCCCTTCTTCTTCTTCACATTCTCAACTCACCTTAAACTCTCTCAGCCCTAAAGCTATGAGAGGATCTACATCTCTCTAATGAAGAGATTACTTCTTTTCTTTGTGAGGAGATGTCTACGACCTAAGGGTTTAGACAATATTGATGTAGATGATGTAGATGCCTATAACCTAAAGGTTATGCCTTTTTTTATAGGCTTACAATACTTCGATTAGGAAACCAAACTTTACTCTAATCTAGGAAACCTAAACTAGCTAAGATAGGAAACGCTTGTTTAGATAGAAGTATAAACATAATTCTAAAAATCAGTCAAAACCGATTTAAGAAATCACATTGATATTTCTTAAAATCTATCCAATATCCAACAATTCTCCACCTTGGCAAGATTTCTACGACAACTTCAACTTCACTATTCTCTGATTTCTCCACCTTGGCATGAAATCTCGACATTCACCTTCCACGCCTTTGTATTCTACTGCCTTCAATCACCCAGAGGTGCCAATCATCCGTAGATGCTTCAATTCCACTAAAGGACTTCAATCACCCATAGGTGCCAACCATCCGAAGATGTTTCACTTCCATAAAAGGACTTCAACACTTCACTCACCCGTAGGTGCCACCCATCCGAAGATGTTTCAATCCCTAGGGATTCAATTCTCCAATCATCTAATGATGCTTTCATACTTCAATCATCCTAAAGATGTTGCACTCCCACAAATGGGCTTCAATTTTTCATTCATCCGAAGACGTTGTTGCACTGGTACAATATCCAAAATCCTTGTCTAAGGTTCAAATATCTCCACCGACACCAACACACCAAATGGTGTTTCAAATTCCTTTTAAGATGCAATGTGCTTCAACATGTGCTTCACAAATTCGATCTCATAACATGGATGCAACTGTGTCTAAAGACACCAATACACATGAATGGTGTAGCAAACTCAAAAGACATGATTAAGTCCAGGAAGGCCTTACCCGAATTCCACCACTTCTTTTGCTACTTTGCTAATTTCTCAGCAAATCCAATTATCTATGAATTCTTGACGCGTCTTCAGCTTCATAGATTTTCACATGCACATATTCTTCAAACTTGCAAGATTCAATTCTTTGCACATTTGCTTCAACTTGTAGGATATAGTCTTTGACTTCAACTCACCACTTCACTTGTCAAATTTGATCTCTTTCTCTATCCTACTTCTTCAAATTCCAACACTTCGTCTTTCAATGCGGAGTTCAATATTTCATCACATGCAAATGTATGATGTACCTCCATACCGACGAAGTTTTCTTCAAAAGATGAAATAATTCGCACCTTACAAAGATGCAGTCTTTGCAAGTTCCCAAACATCTGTGTGAACACATTCCAGTATTCCATATGTGGTGATATTTATGATATTTTCATATCTTCAAAAACTGGAAATTTCTCCTCTAAGCTTAATTCTTTCTCCAACTTCACACAATGTTCGCAAAATCCTAAACTGCATGATTCTGCTTTCTTCAACTTCATGCCTTAACTGCATGAAGTAGTCTTCAACCGTATTAGATTGCGCACTATCTAACACTTTTACTTCCATATTCAGCAATACGGATTTCCTTCAATCCTTTCATCACTGCAACTGCGTTGGAAAAACTTTTTCAACACTCCACCGTTTAAAAAACTTTAAACCCCACGAAATCAAATGGATCTAATAATTTCAGATTCTTCTTCAAACTTCGGTACACACCGAACAACTTCAAGCTTCTCGAGTTACAGCTAAGTACTTCAACTGAATGCTTAACATCTACAACTTCAAACTCCAATTCTTAAAAGTCAGAAAAACATTCTTTCCTTGTTTTCCAATGCACCACAAAAGGAAATTCAATTCAATTCACATCAATTCACATACCGCATTCTTCAAATAGCTTGCGATTTCTTCGGTTAACTATATACTTCACATGTAGTATTGTACCTTACAATTGTGAAGTGCTACAGTGGTACCTTGTTCCTTGCAACCGAGTTTTCACCTCAGAAACGGAACATATCCATATAACCAATCTGTTTTTTTCACCACGGTCTTGCACTTCTTCAACTTGATGACTTCAAAAGGTAAACACCTTAATTCTCATATTTGCGGTGTTCAACGGTACGAGAAACTCTGCTCCTACAATTTGTGTAAACAACAAAAGCTTGCAGAAATTCAATCCTCGTACGTTTACTCTTCAGGTAAGTTACTCACTCAACACATTCAAATAAACCCTTATTCAATTATATACCCAAGGTGTATATGCCAAAAATTGCGTCGACTTCATCTTCAATCGCTTCTCTTCAAAACAGAACAAGAAACTACAGCTCCACCACACACAATATCTCCATATAGGAAATCTATTACTGTGTCTTTAATCGATCATTAACAATGCAATATGTGTATAGCTACCAGCTTCAAGCACTTCTTCATGAAATTAAACTCTTCACCTAGAATTTATCAACCTTCCGCTAGTGCCCTTGCAACACTAATATATTCAGATGGTCGATAATTCTCACATGAAACCTACTAATAGGTTTCTGCAATCCTCACTACACCATGCACATGAGGCAAACTTGAGTTTAACTTCTTCTTCAATTCCTTAGACTACGTCAAGGACAACATGATCGAACTAATGACAACCAGTAACATTCACAATTGCTCTCCTTGGTACTTCGAACAATTCTAAGGATCTTTGACGAATTCAATTTTGCATTTTTACCTCTTTCAACATACAAACCATTCAACTTTTACTTCAAGCACAACACTCTTGTTTCCTTGCAACTTGGCTTGCAAAGCAAGCATATTCAAACGGAAAACCAACAAGGTATTCCTAAATAGTCCACAAAAGTCTCTAACAAGCAGGTAAAGACCAAAAACAACCAAACACCTTTCTCAAACTAGTTAATAAGGTTATGGAATTACTTACTCGAACCTATGCAAAATAGCTAGGGTTTATACCTCAAGAAGTATACCAACGTCAAATCCTCCCTTCAAGTAGAGCTTCAACTTCAATAGTGTATCAATCAACAATCAACAATCAACGAATGTGAAACACTTCAAATACATTCGTTTATGAGTAATTGATACATCAAACGTTGCCTTGTCAAACCAGAAAATCCACCTCTGCAACTCGATGCAATTCAAACGACCATGTTCCCAAGATTCTTCACATGAGGCTACACAATGATTTTCTGAATTCCAAAGTAACTCTGACTTCAAAACAGACATAACTTGATTTTGCAACACGCCTATTGATGCATATTCTAGGCTTTTACTTCAATCTCCAAGTATGTCTTCTTCCACAAATCCACTGCTAATTTAATATACCACGTTTTCTGACGGAACTGTTACAATCTTGCACCATAGTTCTAAAACTGTCACCAATCTTCACAAGTTTTCAGAACTATTACGATTCCTCAACCACAAATTTCAGTCAAAAAACGTCACCTTGTCTTTGTGTTCTTTTTCAAATTTGACATCTTCTTTGATATATTCACATATTGTTTCTGACTCAATTCAAACGAGCAAACCCTAGATTTCAAGAACCTAGACCTAAGCTCTGATACCAGTTTGTTGTGCCGAGAGGTTCATATCGTTCCTCGAGGCTTCACAGGATCTGGCATCAGAAACGAAAAACTACACAATCAACGGAAGCTAATGCACATAGAACACACAAGATACAGAGATTTACGTGGTTCGGCAATGTGCTTACGTCCACGGGCAGAAATTCACTTGCTTCATATATCAGAGAATACACAATGCACATGACACTCAACACCCCTTCTTCTTCTTCTTCTTCTTCACATTCTCAACTCACCTTAAACTCTCTCAGCCCTAAAGCTATGAGAGGATCTACATCTCTCTAATGAAGAGATTACTTCTTTTCTTTGTGAGGAGATGTCTACAACCTAAGGGTTTAGACAATATTGATGTAGATGATGTAGATGCCTATAACCTAAAGGTTATGCCTTTATTTATAGGCTTACAATACTTCGATTAGGAAACCAAGCTTTACTCTAATCTAGGAAACCTAAACTAGCTAAGATAGGAAACTATTGTTTAGATAGAAGTCTAAACATAATTCTAAAATTAGTCAAATCCGATTTAAGAAATCACACTGATGTTTCCTAAAATCTAGCCAATATCCAACACACTAGAACAATACACTTGGAATGAATATTTTGATGTAAATGTATACAGGGTATCCCACACATAGAAACGATCATCAAATAGGGTAATGAGATTTAATTATTTTTATATTTTAGGAGTTCCCAGTTTAAAAGAAATCTATGTTGCCAATAATATACAAAAAAAAAAAAAAATAACGGAGAACTAAGACTAGTATTGCACTAACTAATTTCTCAAAAACGTGCCAAAATGCTTACATAATGCCTAGTTATTCAGTAATTGAGTAACTAGTGCACAAATTATGATTATCCAGAAATAAAACTCTTTCTTTTCCATGTTGATCCAATACTCCTGTTTTATTTTGACAACACATAATGGAATCAATAATATTCCATACATGTGAAAGTCTGCTGCGAAATAAGGCTAAAATTATAGCTTAAATCAAATAGTCATGTACAATATACTTGCTCATCTGCTAGCAACCAGACAATAGCAAAACTATTACAATTTCTACACTTGTTACAGGACTTCAGCATTGTTGTTTGTGATTCCGATCAGGGGGTGAGAAAATACATAATGAATATAATTATTGAACTAACAGAATAACTCTATATGATATAATCGGACATAAAAAATTACACACTTTATTAAAACCCAGCCTAGAAATCAGCTCAATTGAGATTTTACCTCTCTCTCCAACAAGACACTTTTCCGAGTCCAGCCATTCCAATAACAGGCATACACCATTTTGTATCTTCTTCCTCCTTTTCTTTTTGGTCTTCTGAGTCCTTTTCAGCAACAACCCTAACAAATTTGATCTATTGTAAGCTTTTCCACCAACACCTTCTTCCATTGTATCTGGATTTGGATCAACAAATAACTAACTGCTTTGATCTATCTACTTATTTTTCAGACTCTCTCTCGTTTGAACCCTGAATCATACTCTCCTCTCTCTCTCTCAAGATTTTCCATTTTATAACAAATAACTAACTGCTTTGATCTATCTACTTATTTTTCAGACTCTCTCTCGTTTGAACCCTGAATCATACTCTCCTCTCTCTCTCAAGATTTTCCATTTTATAGCTAGGGTTAGATTTTCCATTTTATAGCTAGGGTTAGGGCATTAGGACTCACTGTGGTCTTATATTCAACATCTATCCAGTGGATAAGGGCAGAACATAGTCATGAGTCATGACTTATTGTTTGAGGAGGTGGATATAATGCAGTTTGGAAAACTACACCTGTTCTCAAAATTCAACCAAGAGATGAATAATTTGATAAATCAAAAACTGTGAATTTGAAGTTAAATGGAAATCTAGAATCCGAATGTCATCACCCTTGAATGAATTAGTTAAAATTCACATTTCGATACCCAAGCTCAAAGTAAACAAAAATTTGAACCATTTTTTTTCCCAACGAAATGTTATACATGAACATGACAAGTTGGATTCTAAGTAACCCATTGCCCGCTTCTCTTATTGGCAATTACAAATATGTAGTTATACTGTAGAGATGAAACTGACTGACAAGGTCAGAACTAGCAAATAACTGTGCTTTTATATTCACCATGTATTCAGTTGGCCGTGTTCGATTAAAAGTTAAGTACCCATGTTACAACAATTTTGCATGATAACTTTTAGGGGAGTATCGACTTCTCCTCGAAACAATGCTGATTCAAAACTATAGTTTGGGACTGGACAGTATCCATTTCACTTCTGCAGAAACACCACAACTCAGCGTTCATCCTGCAAGGTGATAAAAAATGTACTTCAATGTGAGTACTGTATATGCAAGATTTGGATTTAGTTATAAGATAACAATATTTAAAGAAGAATATTATTTAAGGAAATGTTATCATGAATTGCTTACATAATAATCATCCATGCAATCACGGTGACCACGCTGCAGAGCAAAACCAAGGAATTTTTCAAGTGTTGGAATTTGGCTGAACTAAACAATCATGTAGGATTCTAATTCCACAGAAAGGAAAACCTAGAGCAAGCAATGGGATATCAGAAATGACAAAAGAAGTAACCAAGAGTTTCTGTGGCGGCTTTACACATACTAACGGGATTATTTCTAAGAGAGCACCAAAATTTTATTAAAATTTTAAACCGAAAACTCGGACAGTTTGGTACTTTCAGAAGAGGTCACCAGAAGAAATAAATTTCAAACCAAATAACGAGATAAAAGCACATGATGGAACATACCGTTCTGTATTTATCCCTAGCATGCTCCATGTCTCCTCTTCCTTTTGCCTTCTTCTCTTGCTCGTTGAGCTTCCTGCACATGCAATTGCCCGAAAAATAAGAACCGGGAAAACAGAAAGAAATAAATGCATATTTATTATCTATACAGTACAATCACCTGTTCTTCTCGGATTCGTCTTGCTCTCTCTGCTTCCTCAAAGGCTTCTTTTTAAGCCTGCAATGCACAGTATCAATGTGAAATTTATATAATGATCACTCTGGAACCAGATTCAGGAGTGAGGAAGATGAACTACAGCTACAGAAATAGCTGACCTCCTTGTTCTTGTCAAAGAATTCCTGTACAACTTGTTTTGCATACTCCGGTCATTGCAAATCAAAATGTTGTCGTGAACTGAGCCGGCCTTCACCAGCATTGCATAATTTGAATTTGATAATTAGGAGCAAACAAGCATAGGTATACCGTATATGTGCACTGCGTGAAAATTTTATCCAAATTCCTACGGTTGGGCAAAACAAGCTACATTAGGTCAACTAGTCAATTGACCCCTATAAATGAAGAAGCAAACATGTCAATAATTTGCAAATCCATTAAACACGAGTAGGGTATACATTTTCCTCGACATTTTGAGAAAATGTTGATAATTAGGAGAAAGGGCCAACAAATGATCTTATATGCATCAGAACTCTGAACTTTAAATTTTGTGTTGAATTAGTAAACATAATCACTAATGAGCAGTCTAACTTGCCAAATCAATCCAAAATAGTTTGGCTTTAGCACGCAAAGATCAGGATCATCTTCAAACTCTTTACATATAAATAAACATATAAAAATGGTTTTCCTTCAATTTCTCTTTCAAGTATGTCCCAGTCAGCAGTCCCCATCATTGTTAACGTTTCTAGAATACTGATCTCACCGTTCTAACTTAACTCACTCAGAATGGCAACATACCTGGGTTGTCAATCCATTGAGTCTTCCGCTTCCCCTTATAATTGGGATTTTTAACTTTCTGTTATAGCAAATACATCATTAGTGAGAAATGTTATCTGCAGAAGTAATTAACCTTAAAGTTCTTGTCAGCTGCCAAAGAATCACAATGGGCATACCTAAAGCTTCCATGGTCCTTTGTAAGCCAGATTAGGTATCTTTGGTGCTCCCCATATACCATCTTCTGCATCATCCCAGTCAGGCTGATCAAAGTCCAGCACACAAATTGATGCAGTGAGACATATGTTTGGAAAAAGAGTGAATTACAATGACAGACTAGCTTGAGAAAAAGGGCAATCATCAAGGGAAAATTAAGTATAAAATGTGATAGAAGAGCAATCAATGAACCTCGTTAGCTTTCGGATCAGGAATTTCGACTGGAATGGAGTCACGTCCCTGCATATTTCAGCAGAGATTGATATTAGCCTACTTGACACAAAAAAGTGTAATCTGAAAAATAATCACACCTCAGGTTTAACATAATTAGGATCATCAGTACACTCCTCTCCTCCCAGTCTTTAAGCAATAATAAGAGAGTAAACTACACTATGTGTGCCATTTCAGCTTTGCTTCGAGGGAAGTTACCCATTGTGTGCTTGGCTTTCTGCTATTTCTGGTCGCTTCTACTTTTGATATTGCAATCATAAGTTACCTCACGAATACACAAATCAGAATTAAATCCACAGGTATTACACACGGTAGCTTTTTCATAACCTTCATCTAGTACGAACAAATCCTGAAATAGA
This sequence comes from Papaver somniferum, assembly GCF_003573695.1. Taxonomy (NCBI): domain Eukaryota; kingdom Viridiplantae; phylum Streptophyta; class Magnoliopsida; order Ranunculales; family Papaveraceae; genus Papaver; species Papaver somniferum. The sequence goes on from NW_020622713.1 coordinate 2,740,347, forward strand.
CAAAACAATAAACTTGTCATTCAGCGCACAAGCCACACAAATAAATCATATGGCATACAAAACAAGCGAGCATAATTTGAAGAGATGGTTATTCCTTGATAACTTATCGGATAATTATATAATTAATTACTTCATATTTCAATGACAGAAAGAAGGATAAAATTTGCAGGTTCTGCTGAGTATGTTCACCTGATGTTTGGCTCACAGCCATTCCTTAACCTCCCAAGCTTGCTTATCCCAATGGTCTGTTCGGCTGAATCGCTGAGATTGTTTTAGCTGCACTGCAGCACCCCAATGGCATCAGAGGATTGATGTTTCCTCTACAAGATAACATCATATTTCGTATAAGCAATAAACAAGGTAAAAGAACATATATGATTGCCATTTCATGAAATCTTGTAGGACAAAAAAAATACTGTGAAGAATCAAGAAACAGTTCCAATAAGCAATAAACAAGGTAAATGAACATATATGATTGCCATTTCATGCAATCTCGTAGGACAAAAAAAATACTGTGAAGAATCAAGAAACAGTTACAATAACCCAGTCAAAAATAAAATAAAATACAATTCACAGCACCAAGTAGTTTATGCAAACAATGCACAAATGGTTACCAAAGGGGCAAAAATTGCTCAAAAATCTATACCAGATCCAGATTGAAATACAAACAACTATTTATCAAACTTAGGCTAGTATATAGTAGGTAGGAGAATCAAAACTGTTTCACAACATTTTTGGAAATGCTTTTCTACCTAATGAAGACTATAATCCCTAATTATGGACAACCAAGTACAAAATCTCACTATTAGAAACCATAAAATGTCTCAGATTCCTCAATGAAATCAGAAATCGGTAAAGATACATCGACTTTATCTTCTAAACCAAGTAGAGATTCCGCCCTCAAATCGAATTAACATTTTGTGGTGAAATCAATTTCATATGGTATGAACTTTACGGTTTTTACCCTAAAAATGGCAATAAAAGAAAATGAGATGAAGTGATACCTTAATCCAACAATTTTCGAATGGAGCTGGTTCCGAATAATCTCATCTTGCAGAATAAAAGCTCCGTGAACCGTCTCAACATGCGCCGTAGTCACTGTGTCCTCTCAGTGGAAGTTCTGTTATGAGACCATTTCGAAGGGAACATCCCATTAAATTTTCCGATTCCGCCCAAACCCAATATCAAGATTGTTGAAATAAACTGTTTCTTCTTTGTTAGGGTACGACCCTAAACTCGTCGTAAACCCATTTGTAGAACTCAACTCGAAAACCGATTGACTAGAAGAGGGAAGCCATTGACTTATAAACTACCAATTAAGTCTCATCTAACCAATGTGAGAGTAGGTTCCCAACATCCCACCACGCTTACAGACCCAACGTCCTCGTTGGCCCATTCTATCGACACTGACCCGAAAGTAGCCCTTTCTCTTATGGCGGCTTCACTCCCCTATCAGTATTCAATGCGGGTGACAATTACACCCATACATAAGTGTCCCAACACTTTAATCTAGCCTATAAGTCACCCTTTCCGTGGAGCGGGCATGGATCGTGGTGGTTGGCTCTGATACCAAATGTTAGGGTACCGACCCTAAACTCGTCATAAGCCCGTGGATAGAACTCAACTCGAAAACCGGTTGACTAGAAAAGGGAACCCATTGACTTATAAACTACCAATTAAGCTTCATCTAACCAATGTGGGACTAGGATCCCAACATCCTTCCTTTTCCTTTTGGTCTTCTGAGTCTTGAGCAACAACAACAACCCAAAAAAATATGGTTTATCGGTAAGTTTTTTTGTTTTTTTTTGTTTGACACATTCCGCGGGAATCAGCAAAGTTTCTTCCAACACCTTCTTCCATATCTTTATGTTTTTGAACTTTGATCTATCAACTTACTCCGCAATCTTTGATTTTATAATGGGAAGACAGTCCGAAAGTGAACCAGAAGTATCAGCTCTCCCTCTAAAGCTGCTTCTTGTCCAGGAGGGTTAGGGTTTGAGGCATTTTATAGTGCCTCCCAATTTAAGGGCTCAAATGTGCACTTACACTGTCATTTCTTATATTTAGTAAGTACCGGGCGGATATGGGCTGGATAGCGTCGTCATGACTCCCTTCTTAATAAAGTCATGATTTATAAAGGGATACCATTATTAGTGGGGTGATACCAATTCAGCAATCCGATGGTCAAGATCTGTTAACATTTATTTATCTTATATGGATTGGTATCACATCCGAACAATACTGGTATCCCCTTTTATAAATCATGAATAAAATGAATATGAATATGAAATGTGAATTTGTACTCGGTGGAAATCTCAATTGTGGTTGTCCACAAATTTGAGTTACTACTTAAAAAGTGCCATTAAACAAAATGTCCAACAATCCGATCTTGTTTAATTACTAGAAATAATATGTGCCGTAACGGCACGCATTGTAACATTTCTCTTCTATCATGATGAACTCTAAACCTAACTAAATTACATATAATATCGTTTTAATGTTCGATAAGAATATTGAAAAAAAAAAGAGTATATCTAATTTAATTATTGCTTCTAGTGAAAATATAGTTGACCTCTAATAAATAATATATACTCAAAATATGCTTAGGCTGAATCTCACACATTTCATATTACTGTATTAATTGGATGGTTTGTATGTGTATATACAATTACCTACCTTTCCGCTTTTCCTATTAAAAATGTGAAAAATTAGAGGAGGAAAAAATGCACAAAAAATATTAAAATAAATACGATATTTTCAACCCAAAATATAAGAGAGTATATGTCTTTGGGATTATCGAGTTTACCCTCCTCTAAACAAATTAGTCATCGAGTATTCCCCATAAATTGTCAATGTTAGCAACTTTCCCCCCTAAAATAATATTTCCACCATAAATACCCTTTGTATATACATATGTGACTTACATGTGTGCACCTCAATCACCACCACCATTGAATACATCCTCCCCGGCACCACCGTAGACTATAAAAACACCCAAAAGTGTATGCCTGCTCCAGTCAGTTTTGCAGTTTATTCATGTTTTCGCTTTAAGAGTTATTAGGTACACTATCAAGAATACATGACACAGTTTGGCTAACTTAGCTTATGTAAGTGGTGGCCAAAATTTGTCTAGGAAAAAGATAAATCTACGGTCATAGTTTGTTCAACCAAACCATTATGAATATTTTATTAATTAGTGTTCCATTAGTTGCTCATAATAAATGGAGGTAATTTGCGTTAATTACCTCCCCTGGCGAAGATCATAATTTGAGTTACCTCCCCTACATAAATAATATTAGTGGAACCTCCCCTCATCACATTTTCCGTCCAAGCCCGGTTAGCTGAGTCAGCAGTTTTGTACATGTGGACAATTTTTTACACGTGGATGTCTACTTTCCCATAATACCCTCCCATATAAAACAGACAAACTAGACACGTGTAGGGCCGAGAAGGATTGAAAATTAACGGTTGGATTTTCTGAGATTCGACCATCGAACGGTTGAATTTGTGCTTCAACGGTCATCTTCAACATTCTGTTCTATATATACCAAATTTAAGAGGGAAAAATTTGCACCTCTCCATAAATGTATTACCACATATCTGTTGTTATCCAATAAAATCAATTTCGCCATCTCTGAAAAGCAACCAGAATTATGGGTGATTCATCTTCAAACTCCTGCACCGATGTAAGTAAACCACCATTACAGAGGAGGTAACACTAATTTATATATTTACAGTTAGGAGGTAAAACTAATAAAATTTTCATGTTTTTGCAGTCTGTTGAACATCAGTATAGCTGTCAAATTTGCAGGGAAACTACCCATTTAGCCATGAAATGCCCATACCTCTATTCCAAATGTAGAAAATGTGATGGCTTGCGTAGAGTTTGGAAGGCAAACACTCAAGCCAACAAAGGAAGGAGATTCTTGAGATGCCAAAACCAACCAAAGTGTAGTGAATTTGAGTGGTTAGACAAAGCTGCAACATAAACACCAAGAACAGAAAAACAACAGTTAGGGGATGAGTGCTTCAAGTGTCGCAGTGATTCTCATTGGGTTTCACAATGCCCAGAAGCTTCACCTGCATCCAACAAAAAACACACACACCAATAACAGGACTTGATGGGTGTTTTCTCAAATGGAAATGTTCAATTGAAACACATGATATGAAAATGGTCATTGATTCAGATGTTAGTGACAGCATGTTTGCATACAGGTTTAAAGGCGCAGTGACTGTGGAGAAGGCAGAAAAAAAAAGATAACTAAGCATTCACAAAAGTCTTATGTACTGGCATTCACAAAAAAGGCAGTTTCATCATATGTTTTATTAGCTTGTGTTCAAGTGCTATGTAGTATATGTAATAGCATAATTAGTAATGAAATAAAAGTCTTAAGTTCCAAAAAAAGATGCTCATATTGTTAGTACAAGTAAACTAAATCCTCCATCTTGGTGGATTGAATGTCTGAGAAGCTGGTCTATTTGGTTCCCTCTTTCCATCTGGCATAGTCCCATATAGGCTTTGATAGTTCCCAATAGTGGCTGATCTTGATGTTGACATTGGTGCAGACCTTCCTCTGCCTTGTGTTGGTGTAGACCTTCCTATGCCTGGTGGTAGTTCAGTTGTTGTCCCAAAAAGCAGCCATTCAAAGCCTCTGCCCCTTCCTTGTGTTGGTGGTGATGCAACAGCTCTGCCCCTTCCTTATTCAACAAGATTTTTTATGAGTAAGCTCTTTAAACCTTGTGATTAATTAGCACAAGTATGAGCAATATGCTCATCAAGAGATTTGTGTTTATGGCCAAGTTTCTTTTTCCTTCCGAGACGAGGAAATGATCCCTTGTTATGTGAGAAATTATCATAAAACTTACTGTCATCAAATTACGAGACATAGTTTGAGTTCTTACCAGAAGAATTTATTTTTGATGAGGAAGACAACCTGTTGACGAATTCTCTATACCCTTCAATTATCTTCTTCAGATTATCTCTCATTTCATCAACTTTTCTTCTTTCATCCGAAATTTCTTTCTCAACAGGAGAAAAGTTATTTTCAGAGATCATCACACGATCTTCCTTTAGACGATGTTTATTCATATGTCTGTTTTGTTCTCGAGTGTTTTAGGAACTCATTGAACTGACTTTCCTGGTAACATACACAGGATAGGTACGAAAACCAATTGGTTTAGACATACGAATGTCAGTTACACCTTTAAGAATCAAATCTAAGGTGTGTTGAAGTTTAACCAAGGAGTTTTTCTTCAACTTAGTGGTTCCCTTTTGTTTCACCGAACTCTTTGTTTCACAGACAAGACATACTTTCTGATCATAAGAATGATTAGATAGTACATTCTTAAAAACATTATTAGAAGATTTTCTCCCTTCATTTGATGTGCAGCCTTTTTGATTGATGGTGACTTCAGGCACATTCGTTTTACAAGAAGGGGTTTCTGTTTTTGCTTCTGAGCATGAACCATCTTTTGTGTCAGAAGTACTTGGTATATTAGATTGCTTTAAGCATTCTTGAATAGAGAGTTTACTCAAACGGTGTTCAATTTCCAAGGCATCTCTTCTGAGACTAGCTTCAAGAGACGTACACGATGACTGAACATCAGAGTTTCCTTTGGATTTGCAATCTCTTATTACACCAAGTATAACACCGACATGATGTTTTAACCGATTAAATCTATCAGCTTGGATTCTAGCAAGGTTTAGAATCAATTGACTCTCTTTAGTTGTTTCCCGTTCAATTGAAGGGTTATCGGAAGAACACATGTCGGCGTTAGTCTGTCTCGTCAATGTGGAAGGTTTATCTATGTACAAGATAGTAGAACCCTTCTTTTTAGAATTAGACGAGATAAAACACTTATTTCTGGTATTGCGTTTATCAGAGATAGTACTCTTATCCATAGAGTCAGACCACTACAAACACAGACTTGTGAGGTCTTAACGTGTTTGCCTGCTCTGATACCAATTGAAAAAGCGGGGGTCTAACAACGCCACCCAATATTTCGATTAGAAATTTGTATGGACTAACTCCGAAACACTTACTAGAGAATCAATTAGACAGTCAGACTCAATCTAGAAAAAAGTATCTGAAGGAGTTAATACCTCTCTCTTGTTTTGATTCATTCAAGCTAATAGAAATCAGCGAGTTTATAATCAAACACAAGGAATAACTTGGACGGTACCAAAGACCAATGTCCAAGGATCAATAAATATCAATCAACAACCAAAGGTCAGATTTCCAATTGATTGATTCAAACACACAACATGTATTATTTCAATTATATAAACAAATATAATGTGGAAATAGAAATAACACAGACACCAGAATTTTGTTAAAGAGGAAACTGCAAATGCAGAAAACCCCGGGACCTAGTCCAGATTGAATACACATTGTATTAATCCGTTACAGACACTAGCCTACTCCAATCTAACTTCGGACTTGACTATAGTTGAATCCCAATCAGTCTCCTACTGATCCAAGTTACAATTGTACTCTCTACGCCTCTGATCCCAGCAGGATACTGCGCACTTGATTCCCTTAGCTGATCTCACCCACAACTAAGAGTTGCTACGACCCAAAATCGCAGGCTTTAACAATAAACAAATATGTCTCACACAGACAAGTCTATCAAAGGATCAATTTGTCTCCCACAGAAAAACCCTAAAAGTTTTTGTTTCGTCTTTTGATAATAATCAAGGTGAACATGAACCAATTGATAATCCGTTCTTATATTCCCGAAGAACAGCCTAGATTAATCAATCACCTCACAACAATCTTAATCGTATGGTAGCGAAACAAGATGTCGTGGAATTACAAACTATGAGACGAAGGTGTTTGTGATTACTTTTTATATATTGCCTATCGGAGAACTCTCACGACCTCAAGCCAATCAATATGATTGTACTGTTACAATAGAAGACGCAAGATCAGATCACACAACTACGATAAAAGTGGTATCGGTCTGGCTTCACAATCCCAATGAAGTCTTTAAGTCGTTAACCTGGTTTTAGAAGAAGAAAACCTAAGGTTAAAGGAGAAACGACTCTAGTACGCGAACTAGTATCACACATATGTTGTGGGGATTAATTTTACACAATACTAGATGTCTCCTTTATATAGCCTTTCAAATCAGGGTTTGGCCTTAGTTACAAAGCAATCAATATTCACCGTTAGATAAAAACTTGATTCGGATTCAAGCTAATATTTATCAACCGTTAGATCGAAAACTTAGATTGTCATAACAAATGAATGTACGCTTCTAGGTTTGTTAACCGCACCCAAACGTGTAATTGTTGGTTCAACAATAGTCTACCCAAAGAGGTTAACCATATGAGTGTTTCATACCAACCATGTTCTTCTTCACCATAACTAGTTCAATTGACTAAATTGAACTAGTTAAGAGAGTTGTTCAATTTCAAGGAAATCTTATGTAACTGCACAAGACACAATTGAAGCAAAGATGATTTGATTCACTCGAATCGGTTCATCAACTTTAATAGCCACGGTTTGCAAATGCATTCCTTAGTCTTTTAAGATTAAGTTCAGAAATCATCTTTAGATATATAACCTTCTCAAGTTCGCAGACTAGGTTCGCAGACTTAAGACACCGGATAGAGTTTACAAACTCCAGCAGAAATTCTCGGGTTTGAGAACTACACCGGTTCGCGGACAGGGTTCGCGGACTTGGCTCACGCAAGTAGTTTGTCAATTCCAGCAGAAATTCTCGGGTTTGAGAACTTCGACAGTTCGCGGACTGAGTTCGCGGACTTGGCATTTGCCATTCTTCCGGTTCTCTTGATCAACAAAGTTCGAAAACTTCGGTTCAAGGAATCCATTGGTTATGTAATCTAAACTCTCATTCCAATCATTGAAACATTCTTAGAGAACGTTATGTAGTTGTTACAATATTTCTCGTCAAAGCAATTTTCAAAGTGATTGAAACATTCATGAATTTCGTCACTAGGTAAAGATAAACTTGGTCGAAGCGAAAAGCTTACCAACATATATTTCGAGACATAGATAGGCGAGGTATACTCGACTTGAAATACCAAATGTGTATGATCTAGTCTATATATATAGAATACGACTTTTGTCTCAACGAGTAGGAGATAGAATAGATAGACTTTTGAGTGACAGATAAGTTCAAGTCTCCACATACCTTTTTTTCGAGAAGTTCCACCGGTTACTTGAGTAGATCTTCTACTTGTATGATGAATCTCCATGAAGTCCTTGAGCTCAACTACGATTACTATCCTAGTCCGAGACTTAGCTATAAAAGACTAGAAATCAGGACTTATAGTTTTGATCACTAACATTGACAAACATGCTTGAGATAGCAACGCGTGCGAGTTTGACCGAGCAGTGCTCTAACATTGAGAATATTTTCGGTTTTGGAAATTCCTTGTTGTCCAAACTTCCTTGTCAATAAATACTTGAAGTTTGCCTTTCTAGCAAACTAATCCTTCGTAACAACAGACTTCCTCTTTTGTTGTTGTTACTGGTATAGCCGCCTATTTAGAGAGGAGAGTAACCTAATTTGGCGAAATATCTTACAACCGCCCAGTTTAAAGTATTCTTTGGGATTGAGAATCTCTAGCGTGTACCGTTGGTGGGAAACTAGATAATTGCGGTTCATCTTTTGTTTTCGATTGATTTGATTGACTAACGACGGTTGAAATCTGGTTGCACCTAGTTTGTTTATTCTTGAGAATCTTCTCTTGTGATATAAGATTCACTCAAACTAGTTCAGAGTTTCGACAGGGATCTTTAGACTGTTGTTAGTTCTAAAGACGATCTTGTGATAACCCATTGTTAACAAACTCCGTTCTGTGCGTGATTGATCACAAGAGATTCAAGTGATTGTGTGCAGGTGTTTATTGAAGATTTAAGAAGCTTTGAAGACAAAGAAGATATTGAAGATCTGACTTTGGTTTTATAATCTTTGGTGTGCACAATACTTATTTCGGTAAAACATGATCCAATTAATAATCGGTTTATCCTTGTGTTGGATTGGATTGATTAATTGAGTAGATCGGCATCAACACGGTTCTTTGGATTAAAGGTGTTGTTGGATTAATCTTAAACGATTACTTCGGTAATTGAACATAAGATAGATCTAAGGACCTGACGAAGGAGTTTATGTTAAGATAAACGGAAGAGCCTTTGTCCGACTCATATCACTTGGTTGAATAGAGTTGATACCAAACAGATTTGTTGTTCCTTTAATGTTTGGAATACGAACCAAAGGAATAGTTCCAAGTACGTGACTTATTTATAAGTTGGAGGCGTGGGAATACAGACGGAACCAGGTGAACTATAGGGTTAGTTACTTGGTCTCAGCTATACGAAGTTAGGTGTAATTTTGTGTAGCGCCTTAATCCTGAGAGTAATCAATTCTGGTCAAGGTCTCGGGTTTTTTTTGCATTTGCGGTTTCCTCGTTAACAAAATCTTGTTTTGTCATTTACTTTATTTTCCGCATTATAATTGTTTTATTATAATTAAAGTAAATTACACAAACGTGAATTCCTATTTACTTGATAAAGCAATCCTATTGTGTTTGGTTAAGTCTGAATCTTTGTATCAAGTAAACATACTTCGTTGTTGTATTGTCTCGATCTCGTGTCCATAGACAATCACTTTCGGAGAAATGACTTATAGGTAGGAAAAGTTTTAGCTTGAGGTATATTTGGGTACCCTCGCCTTTTCACCTTCATCTTATGAAGTTCCTTCTCAAGACCGAAGCACGGATACTATGGTGACATGAACATATTACCTTAACTGACCAAGGTTGGCCCTTTGGCTTGCAAGAGGCCGGTCCCACACATTTTCATCATTTGACCTAATTTGTTCACATTAGGTTTAAACTCTTCCAAACAACTTGGAATTTCATCAAACAATTGTCAGTCAGTCCCATGACCAACCAAGGCCGGTTCCATGACCCCTTGGTTGGCCCCTCATTTCTTCATAATTAGGCTTTATTTTCTAACACTCAGACGAGCACCATCTTAATAAAGATTAAACCAGCATTTAATCGTCTTTTCACCAACTTGTCTTCAAGAGACTTTGGTATTTTCCCACTCGAGCATCTGGGCGTTACATGATTGGTCCATCATCCCATGTAGTCGGTCCCTCCTTCACTCCGTGGTTGATTTTCAATAAATCATCAATTGAAATTAGGGTTTCAAATCCAAGGTTCATAACTCCAGACTCAAACACTAATAATTTTATGTTGATCCCGTAATCAACACTTTAATTATTATACTCGGTCCAGTTGCAAATATCTTAAATTAATATTTGATTTGGTCTCGCTACCAAATAATTCATCAAACGAGCAACATTTGCTTAGATGAGCAAATATGACTAGAAATATTGGTTCAACTATCAATATTCAACAGTTCATCGAATGAGAAATATTTTCTCACCTTAACTATCAACATTCATTCGACAATTATACCTCTGTCTCAACAAACATATTCAATTCATGAGTCTAGAACATTTGTAAATCATGTTCAATTCGGCAATACAAAGACTCATCGTATCATCAAGTCAACAACCACACGATACATCAATCGTGTCACATGGGGGATATTAACTTGGGTTTTGGTATGGCGACCTACGGCACGTGTGTTCATCCACAATGAGAATTTGACTAAGTCGTGCAAGCGGTTGAAGGAGTTAACGAAGTAGTGGGTGGACAATCAACCAAGTCTCTGCATGATGAGTAACTGGTTCTAACACGATTTCCACTTTTCCACTCATTGACTTCAGAAACCGTCACACTTACTGGGATCAATGTGTCTACTACTTCTTGTAATATAAATAAATCTCTGAATCCATGATTGAAAAAACAGAAGAATTATGATCCGAGCAATCACTCTCAAGACTTCGACCAATCAACCAGAACTTATTCGAACTAAAAAGTTCACAGAAAACACGCAGAAATCTTAAACACATTCACAATCCTTGATCACCATTAATCTCACACATTTCTCAGCTTCCCTCCTACATATCGACCCATCCTCTCTTGTGACCGAATTGACTCTGAACGACCATTGTCTTGGTTTAGGTCAGAGTCTTACAGATTGATCTATCGATTCAAGCACTCCCTTTGCAGTGTATCTGTGTGAGGTTAAGCATTTTGCTCGGTTCGAGGAGTCTCCTCCGCACGGTCGTCTGCCCAGTTCCTTAAAAACTAGCAAATCGTTTTGTCCCGTCTACAGATTGGCGACCACAGTGGGAGATTAATCTCTCGGTTGCAACCTCAACTTACACAAGATGGTCGGTCTTAGTTCTAACTCAATTACTCAAAATCCCATTCAGGGTCTTTCAAATGGTGACGCTCATCTGGCTCATCTGAATGACTCTAGTAATATTCATCATCCCTACTTTACTACTCCTTTACCATCTATCAATGCATTTGATGGGGAAATTCCGTTATTGGCTGAACTAACACGAAGGCAGGAAATTCTGGAAAGAAACATAAATCGATTGAAGGGAGAAATCGATAATTTATTCAACATCATGGTGGATCTAACAAGAATCTTAGGATATCAAGTCGTGGAACGCTCGTCTCTTGACACCACTTACGCCATCCCTCAAGACAACAACTTCATTACTTATGAAAAGCCGCTGGACCAGGAAGTTACACATTTGATTGAAAATTTATGTGAACTCCTACACTTCTCCAGAGATCAACGTACGAACACATTTGTTGCACTCAACCAAATATCATCCGACGTGCAACTAACTCCATCGTCTCTAGCAGTTGAAGAAGTATCCACGGTATCTGTACATTCGATCAACAATATCACCTTCAGAGAAGAAGACCGCATGGCAGATGAAGGACATAATCCAGCCTTGTAGGTGACTGGTTTTATCAAGGACTCTGAATTCAGGAGAGCTTTCGTTGATACAGGCGCTTATATAAATATTATTCGTATGAAGACTCTCAAGGAGGCCAAGATCCCACATAGTAAAATTTTCCGCCATCCCATATTAATGACAGGTTTTGAAGGGAGCCAGAGCCATACATACGGATATGCATATGTAGACTTGAAAGTATGACCTATTCAATCAAAGGTCAAATTTCACGTGATTGAGCAAGAACCTGATTATCACATGATACTCGGACGACCATCGACCCATGATAATAAGGTGGTTCCCTCGACGTACCATCAATGCATGAAGGCTCTACTCAACAACAAGATTGTTCGTATTGCGGCCTCATCATCTCCTTATGCTTCGGTATACGGTGCTGAATTCCTTGAATCTCAAAAAAGGATTCCCGAATCTCCAAGAAAGATATACATCACTCCACTCCCAGGATGAAAGTCCATTGAAGAAGCTGCTGACAAACTACCATCATCTTCAGGTGCTAAACCGATCAATTCACCTGTTATGCGGACCAAGCGCCGTAAGGATTAGGTCTCAACTCCGGGATATAATTTCATAGCCGGTCATGATGCGTAGGGGAGGATCATTTACCGCCGGCGCAAAGATTATCAATTAACAGGGGAGAGCGATGAAAAGTCTTCCCGCCCAGAAGAATCATGTCAGAGTGAACAATCACCCGATGAAGAGATTCAAGATGCTCCACGACAATTGCAAGATGACACTGATTCCACTACTGATGATCTTGAAACAATCAACATCTGGACGGAGGATGATCCAAGGCCAATCTTAATTAGTTCCATACTGTCACCAGAGGAATGCACGGAACTGATAAGTCTGTTGAAAGCGTATCAGGATGTCTTTGCTTAGACATACGAAGAAATGCCTGGTTTAGATGAAAAATTAGTCACTCATCATCTGCACATCATTCCTGGCTCCAAAGCTGTCAAACAACCGCCTAGGCAGTCCAGACACGAAGTCGAGGAAAAAATCAAAGTTGAGATTCAGAAACTACTGGCAACATGATTTATCAAGCCTATTCAACATCTAACATGGCTGGCAAACATTGTTCCTGTCAAGAAGAAAAATGGTCAAATCAGATGGTGTGTTGATTTCAGGAATCTGAATATGTTGTCCGAAGGATGATTTTCCATTACCCAACATTGATATGCTCGTCGATGCAACCAGTGGTCACGGTATGTTCTCATCCATGGATGGTTACAGCGTATACAACCAGATCAAGATGTATGAGCACGATGCCAACAAGACCGCATTATTGGGAATTTTCACTACACTGTGATGCCTTTTGGATTAAAGAACGCAGGTGCTACCTATCAACGAGATATGACTGCAATACTTCATGATATTATGCATAAACAAGTAGAAGACTATGTTGACGATGTGGCAGTGAAGTCGAAGACTCAAGCATCCCACCTAGAAGTCCTGAAACAAGTTTTCGAAAGATGTAGAGAATACAAGTTAAAGATGAACCCTCTGAGATGCGTTTTTGGTGTCTCCTCTGGAAAATTTTTAGGTTTCCAAGTAACGGCGAAAGGAATCAAAATCGACCCAGAAAAGATGAAAGTTATTACCACCATGCCTCCTCCATGCACCGTAAAAGAGCTTCAGAGCTTTATGGGCAAGGTAAATTACATTCGACGCTTCATTTGTGGGTTAACTCAACTCATTGCTTAATTCACCCCTTTACTGAAAAATGAGCAACTTTCACATGGAAAACTGTTCAACAAGATGCCTTCGAAAAAATACAGCAAATATTATTATCACCTGCTGTCATGAAATCCTCAGTGCAAGGGCGACCATTAATACTATACATAGCCTCCAGCGATGTTGTTATTGGAGCTCTCCTTGCTCAAGAAGATGAAGAAGGCGTCGAACATCCGATCTACTACTCCAGCCGTACAATGAGATATGCTGAACTAAGATACCCAAAAGATGATAGAATATGCTTAGCATTGGCTCACGCAATTCAAAAATTCAGACACTATTTACTATCTAACAGAGTTGTGCTCGTTTCCAAGGCCAACCCAATAAAGTTCTTACTATCGAAGCCAGCCTTGATAGGGAGACCATCGAAGTGGCTACTGCAGATGTCAGAGTTTGACATAGCCCATGTACTGCCCAAGGCAATCAAAGGCCAATCAGTTGCAGATTTACTCGCTGCCTTTCCAGGGGAAGATGTCACAAAGTTACATGAAGACATGCCCAGTGAATTTCCAGAGATCTCGGTTGTCAAAGAAGAAACATGGATCTTATATTTTGATGGATCCTCCACCCCTAGAAATGACACTAGAGGAGCGGGTGTGGTGCTAGTATCTCCGTCCAGTGAAGTATTCTCACACTCGTTCAAGTTGGATTTCCATTGTACCAACAATTCAGCAGAATACGAAGCTTTCCTACTATGATTGTATTTGGAAAAACAAGCAGGAGCAATGCACCTTGAGATAAGGGGAGATTCAAAGTTATTGGTCAACCTCTTCATACCTCCGTGGTGGCGATATGCCCATATCTTCTCCAGATTTTGGTGTATAGAGATGCATAACACTTGGGCACGATGAACCCACTAACAAGTTGATTATCCGGGTAAGAATTTTCCATTGGAATTTCAAATGGAAGTCCATCTGCCGGGTACTGATGCTGGTTGTCTTTTCATCTGCTTTTCATCCTCAATAACATGAATATCGACCTGCAAATACAATATTCAAGTTCAACAGATATATGGATAAACATTCATTCGAGAAAATATCTAACAAAACTTACAGACGTTCCAACACCCGCACAGACCGGTTTGAAACATGCAGGGATCTTGATGGTGCTCTTGGGTTTCGAGTTTTGTGGGGAAGAAGAAGAACATTGGTCACCCTGGTCCATCTGCAACAAATATTTTCTTTAGTCAGCCATTGATTATAAAAGAAGGAACAAAAAGGTAATACCTCGTACCAAGTTGGATTTATTGGCTCCCCACTTCGATGGAGATACACGAGGAGATGAACTACTGTCTGACATGTTGGTGAGAGGTATGATGATAATTGAGATTTCCTATGTACGATGAAACTAACTCAGGAATGGAGGAAATATTCGTATATATGATAAACCCAAAGTCTTGAAGATATATACTAGATACAGTGGACACTTATCTTCTGAGAATGGTCAATTCAGTTGCGAGTTTTACTGAAACCCTAAGTTTCAAACAAGATCAATACTGGAGACGCGGAGGAAAATAATGTACTGGGGACTGACAATGACCAAGGCTGGACATGGTCAGAAAATGTCGCCACGGTTTTGTACATGTCGCACGTCTTCCCAACTCATGCGGCGTTCGCACGTTTTAGTGCTTTTCACAGGTGGATGTCACTGGAGTATGCCGAAGGGGATTATGATGGATTTTGGCACATGAACATTGGTTTACTTCGTTTAATTCAACCAGAGGCGCAAGACAAAGAAAAAAATATTAATAAAAGGGTTTTTCATTAAAAAATAAAATCCTAATTCTTAAGTAAAGTTGCTCAAATGATCAAAGAGACATCTACTACGAAGACTAAAAGGACGTTCAAATATTCAATAAGATTGCAAGTAAGACTAATCGTCAGATTCATCAGATTCGTCATCTTCATGACCATCGTCCTCCATAGAATCCTCTTAAAGCTCTTCCTCGGAGTCGTTGTATGAATTTTCACTGGGGACTTCTTCCAACTGATCCTCGTTATTGCCATACATTGCATCTAAATATTCATCTTCTTCGCATTCGGCTCGAAAATCATCCTCATCCAATCGCTCAGTTTCCCTTCCACGTGGATATGGCCTAATTCTACGTTCTCTAGGTGTCCATATGGATTCAACTTCCTCAGCGTCGGAGTCTGAAGCTACACCGTCGACACGAGATCGAATTTTGTCCGTAGCTGCTAGCTTTGTTTGCTGAAGTCGGCGTCGTTTTTGATAAGATGCAATCTTTTCATCTTCAGCTTTTCTCTTTAAAAGTCTATCACGAACAACTTTCAGATTATCCAGGGACATTTCATTTATCAACTTTTTATCCCTCTTTAGAGACTGAGTTGCCTCAGCGCGAGCATCTGCAGAGCTTTTCATCTTTGGCTTGGACGTGTCAGAATATTCCTCAGAGGAACTTGAGGAATGGTCACTGGAAGTCACGATTATCTGTTACGGAGAATGTGGAGTCAAGACACATCGGTAACAATATATATCTAAAATGGTAATTCTTAACTCTTACCTCTTTACGATTTCACTAACAGTAGTGATTGTGATACAAGAGTTAACACTTCAAAACTCACTCGTTTCTTTAAACCTGCAAAAAATGAGTAAAACTTTAATTTTGAAACCTGAGTTTTCATAAAATCATGAACATACTTTTTCCACCGTGTGAACATTCATCAGCGAATTATGAAAAAACAAAACAAGACAATACTTTATCACAACTAATTGTCTACTTTTAAAGATTGTTCAAAATCAATTTTGATTTTAACAAACTAATAAAAATGTGAATTACTCATGTAAAATTTTCGAATTTTTTTAACGTGAGAAAACTCACGTAAATAAAATATATACATGTTTTCGTGAATACTCACGTATTTTTTGACCAAAAAAATAAATAAACTTTTCCTTCGTACGATCGTCCGTTTTTGAAACGAAGGTTTATTTCGATTTTGTGAAAACTCACACTTTAAGGTAAAATTTTGGTTTTTAATGAAGGTCATAAACAAAATTTTATCACTAGAAACAGGTATATATATAAAAATCTCTCCTAAGTTAGGGATTATTGCTCGTTTCTTAAACTAGAAAACGAACGAACGTACGTTCCTAAAACAAGAGTTTCTACAAAACTCGCGCCTATATATGCATACGTATATATAATTTTAGCATGAACAACTCTTGAACAAGTTACAAACTTTTGCAACAAAAAAAAAACTTTTACGTACCTGGTCGGTGCCGGCCGGAAATTGGCCGGAAGGTCGGCGACGACGATCGACGATGAGCTCCGGCTAAAAAAAGATCATGTTGCTGACGTGAAGGTGATGAAGGTATAAAGGTGATAGTCGATTGTGAAGAAGAAATTAAAAAAAAATGGTGTTTCTCCCTTTTATATCAAATTTTATTTGCAAAACCTAATTTCACAGATATTTCCTTTTTTGGGCCGGACCCATGAATCCTAAATCGACCAAGGTTTCATCACCAAATCAGCGACACCTGCCAATTTATGCTCGTTAGACAATGCTCTATCATGCTACTGGGATCTTCGTTCAAGGCATGGTTCACTCGCACAATCGAAAATCTGGTAACATTCTATCTTGCGACTAAGTTCAATTGCTTATTTCGTCTGTAACTAAAAATCACTATCCAATGCTGACCGAGGAACATGACCGTCTCTCACTAAGCAGGGAACTTAATGTTGATGGAGGATTTTCAGAAAGGGATAAAATCGTAACCTTATATATTCCTGATCCAGTAGTCAGATGAATATTGATACTTATGTCTTTCAGTAAAGCATGAAAACTTATGCCACAAGGATCACTTTTATATAGAATCAAACGATTGGACGGCTCCTAGACAGCTTTCCTGCTAGTATAGAGCATAACGTCTTCAGGATGCAACAATGTTTTCCCTGAATATATTAAATACATGAGTATAGAATCCTAATGATTGGACGGCTCCTAGACAGCTTGCCTGCTAGTATAGAGCGATAACGTCTTCAGGATGCAACAACGTTTTCCCCGACTATACATAATAAATATGACGCTTCAACTAGCCCATATCGCTTAATTCTCGACTAACTAATGCTCCTAGACAATGTGCTAGTAATAGAGCCATTAACTAATTATTTCTAGTCACTAGATTTATTAACTGAATCCCTATAAAATATTCTACGTTCTTCACAATATTTCATTACTTCAATTTATGGCTCTTCCAAGCAGAATTCCATGGGTTAGTAATAAATATTCAACGTACGGGCATCTGAGTCACTATCGAATAAGCCTCGAAAAAATGGTGCAAGTGTACTCAGCAACAATGCACTAACGAGCACCTGAATGCACGAACGAGCGTTCAAAAATTACGAATGAGCGATGAACATATGAAAAATAGGAAAGAAAATAATAATAATAAAATATTAATTGAGGCGCCAAGGTATCAAGCCCACCGGCCGGCTGAACATGCCGTCGTGGCTGGACCCACGCCTTTTCCCACATTTTATCTTATTTTATTATTTTCCTTGATCTCATGAAAATTCCTTCGTTTGAACAAACTCCTTCGTTTTAAGGAAACTCCTCAGTTTCATGGTGTTTCCCTCACATCAAGGAAATAATATAAAATTAGGAAAGATATCACGGGACCGGGCTCATTAGCCGGCTGGCCATGCCTTAGCCATGACCGGTCCCACACCTTGTCATTCCTTATTATTTTATTATTTTTATTTCCCTCATCTTATGAAACTCCTTGTTAGAGCATTGATCGGTCGAACTCGCATGCGTTACTATCTCAAGCATGTTTGTCAATGTTAGTGATCAAAACTATAAGTCTTGATTTCTAGCCTATATAGCTAAAGGTCTCGGACTAGGATAGAAAGTGTAGTTGAGCTCAAGACTCCATGGCAATCATCATACAAGACGAAGGACTACTCAAGGAACTGGTGGATCTTCATCGACTAAAAGGTATGTGGAGACTTGAACTTATCTATCACTCAAAAGTCTATTTACTCTATCTCCTACTCTTGAGACAAAAGTCGTTTTGGTATAGACTTTCATTATACACATTTGCTATTTCGATCCGAGTTTATCTCGTATATCTATTTCTCGAAATGTGTGTTGGTAAGCTTTCGCTTTAGCCAAATTCATCTTTTCCTAGTGACGAAAGTCATGTAATGTTTCAATCACTTTGGAAATTGCTCTGACGAAAAATGGTTGAATAACGGTTATATAATGTTTTGTGACAATGTTTCAAATGATTGAAATGAGAGTTTAGATTACATAACCATTGGTAGGATGTAAGCATTGTTGTAGAAACACATATATGTATAAGTGCTTATTCCTTGAACCAAAGTTTGCGAACTTTGTTGATCAAGAGAAATGGAAGTGGCGTGAGCCAAGTCCGCGAACTGGCGAAGTTCTCGAACACGAGAATTTCTGATGGAGTTTGTGTACTCCTTCCATGAGCTTAAGTCCGCGAATCCAGTCCGCGAACTTGAGTGGTTATATCTAAAACCGATTGTTCTTAAACTCATGTTTAAATAAACTAAGGAATACTTTTCCAAACTGTGGCTATAAAGTTCATGAACCGATTCGAGTGAATCAAACCGATTTTTATTCGATTGTGTCTTGTGTAGTTACATAAGATTTCCTTGCAATTGAAAAACTCTCTAACTAGTTCATTTGAGCCATTTGAACTAGTTATGGTGAAGAAGAATATGGTTGGTATGAAAGTGATCATATAACTAACCATTGGTTGACTATTGTTGAACCAAAAAATGTTAATGTTTGGGTACGGTTCATAAACCCAAAATTGGACATTTCATTTGTGTGTAACAAGCTAAGTTTTCGATCCAACGGTTGAGAGATATTAGCTTGAATCTAATCAGGTTTTTATCTAACGGTGAATATTGTATGCTTTGTTACCAAGCTAACATTGATTGCAAACCCTGATTTGAAAGACTATATAAGGGAGAACTCTAGCAACTGGGAAACCTAATCCCCACACATTTTGTGTGATACTAGTTGTGCTAAGCTAGAGTCGATTCTACTTTAACCTTTGGTTTCTTCTTCTAAACCAGGTTCACGACTTAAAGACTTCATTGGGATTGTGAAGCCAGGCCGATACTACTTTTATCGTAGTTGTGTGATCTGATCTTGTTGTTTCTATTGTTACGAGTACAATTGGAATAATTGGCTTCAGATTTTATATCTCCGATAGGCAAGATAGAAAAGAAGTCACAAACATCTTCGTCTCATCGTTTGAGATTCCGCAATATCTTTTTCGCTGCGACGGTTAATATTATTGTGAGGTGATCAATAATACTAGGTTGTTCTTCGGGAATATAAGTCCGGTTATTGATTGGTTCCTGTTCACCTTGATTTATCAAAATACGAAACAAAAACTCATAGGTATATTCGTGGGAGACAGATTTATCTATCACCGTAGACTTTTCTGTGTGATACAGATTTGTTTATTAAAGTCTTCGACTTTGGGTCGTAACAACTCTTAGTTGTGGGTGAGATCAGCTAAGGGAATCAAGTACGTAGCATCTTGCTGGGATCAGAGGCGTAGGAGCATAATTGTACCTTGGATCAGTGTAAGATTGATTGGGGTTCAACTATAGTCCAAACCAAAGTTAGTTTGGAGTAGGCTAGTGTCTGTAGGGGCTTAATACAGTGTGTGTTCATTTTGGACTAGGTCCCGGGGTTTTTCTGCATTTGCGGTTTCCTCGTTAACAAAATTCTGGTGTCTGTGTTATTTCTATTTTGCATTATATTTGTTTATATAATTAAAATATCACAGGTTTTGCGTTTTTCAATCAATTAGAATATCCGACCTTTTGGTTGTTGATTTAAATTGATTGACACTTGGATATTGGTCTTTAGTACCATCCAAGTTATCTCTCTTTGATAAAAACTCGCAGATTTCTATTTGCTTGAGTAAAGATCAAATCGAGAGATTGAGATATAAACTCTTTGATATAGCTTTCTCTAGATTGAGTCTGACTGTCTAGTTGATTCTCTAGAAAGTATATTGGAGTTTGTCCATACAGATTTCTAATCGAATTGTCTGGCGTGGTTGTTGTACCCCCTCTTTTTTAATTGGTATCAGAGTATGCAAACACGTTCAAGACCTTATAAGTCTGTGTTTGTGGCAATCTGAGTCTGAGGACAGAATCTCGTCTACGCATACCAAGATGTCTTCTATAGCTTTTAACTATGCCAAATGTCTTGGAAATACCTCAAAGGATTACTCCTTAGCTAATTCTTCTGAATCCCGAGGTAAGAAGATTGTTTCATTTGGTATCAACATATCTCTTTCCGATGAGACATTGGGCACTATGGCAAAAGTTGAAATGGAGCTCACCGGAATCTCAAAAAACTCTGCTGAGATTATTGATTTCCAGGATCATGATCAGCTTATTGATGAATTTGAAAAGTCTCTTGATCGAGAGCATGACTCTACAACATCATTGAGTCCTTCTCTAAGAATATTGAAAAACTTCTCCAAAAAACTACTCTACAACGTGAAAAGATTAGTGTTCTTGAAAATATTGTTAAGGAAGACTCAATTAGAGAGAAACGCTTGATCGAGACTCATTCATCAGATCTTAACAGACTTCGTGTTGAGAAAGAGAAACTAAAAACATCTTTTATTCTAGCCCATGAACAATGCAAATCCTTGGAAAAGGAAAACTCTGTCTTAAGGAGAAATTATTCTGTACAAACTAATTCTCATGAGTTACAGTACAAAACGAAATGTTCTTCGGAAGAAGGTTGTGTCAAGAAAATTTTACATAACTTACGATCTCCTCATATGGCTATGAAGTCAAAACAGGTGCCATTTATTACTTCTTCTCCACGAACCTGTACTTTCTGTGGAAAAAGCAATCAATATGCTACCCATTGCTTTGCCAGGAGGAAACAAATTTCTAAACTTCATAATTTGCTTCTTTCCACTGTCAATGGTATAAATAGTCCATCAACTATGGCAGTGATTCATATACCCACAGAAAACCAGAAACCTTATAAATATGATCCTAGAAATCATCATAGGGCTCAAATGAATCCCAGTGTTGCTGATAAAAGCATTCCCTGTGTTTATAAGGCTGTTGGTAGTAAATCTAAGTCTAGAAAATGGATCCCCTTCTATCCTGATCCCCTTGAACCTGTTGCAAGAGGTCCTAGATTTAGTCCTCAGAGAATATCTTCTGACAGAAATGCTGAACTTGCCATGTCTTACTTCTCTGAGTTGAGTACCAATCAAAGAAAGAAGGAGAAACAAAGAAGACAGTCATTTAATGAGCTAAAGGCTCATACTTGTGTAAATTAATCACAAGGTTGATATCTCACCTATCAAAAATCCTAGTTATGTGAGAATTGAATAGGTATACTCTTTGCAAAGTGGATCTGATTATCTAGCTAATCTCTTATCGTTCTTAGATGGATAATTAGTCATACACCTTCATATGAGTATTTTTAATCTTGTTTTTTTTTTTAGATATTCTTCTTTGCTTTCAAAATCTCTTTTGAAAACTAAAAGCATGGGCTTTTTCATATGCGCGTTACGAACCATCCCCTTGCGGGTTCACGTACGGTTTTGGAAGACCTTCTCATATCGGTTTTTGAACCCTAAGTCTCCCAAATTGTATTTATATACCTACCCTATTGAGTTGAACTTATTGAAAAAGCGGGGGTCTAACAACACCACCCAATATTTCTCTTAGCAATCTTTATGGACTAAATCCGAAACACTTTCTAGAGAATCAACTAGACAGTCAGACTCAATCTAGGTAAAAGTATCTCAAGGAGTAAATATCTCTCTCTTGTTTTGATTTACTCAAGCTAATAGAAATCAGCGAGTCCTAATCAACACAAGGAATAACTTGGGCGGTACCAAAGACCAATTTCCAAGGATCAATCAATGATAATCAACAACCAAAGGTTGGATTAATCTAATTGATGATCTAAACGCACAACCTGTATTATTTCAATTATAAAGATAAACAATATAACGCGGAAACTGAAATAACACAGACACCAGAAATTTTGTTAACGAGGAAACCGCAAATGAAGAAAAACCCCGGGACCTAGTCCAGATTGAATACACACTGTATTAGGACGCTACAGACACTAGCCTACTCCAAGCTAACTTCAGACTGGACTATAGTTGAACCGCAATCAATCTGCCACTGATCCAAGGTACAGTTGTACTCTCTACGCCTCATATCCCAGCAGGATACTGCACACTTGATTCCCTTAACTGATTTCACCCACAACTAAGAGTTTCTACGACCCAAAATCGCAGGCTTTCACAATAAACAAATTTGTCTCACACAGACAAGTCTATCAAAGGATCAATCTGTCTCCCACAGAAAAACCCTAAAGTTTTTGTTTCGTATTTTGATAAAAATCAAGGCGAACAGGAACCAATTGATAATCCGGTCTTATATTACCGAAGAACATCCTGGATTAATCAATCACCTCATGACAATCTTAATCGTATGGTAGCGAAACAAGATGTTGCGGAATCACAAACAATGATATGAAGGTGTTTGTGATTACTTTTTATATCTTGCCTATCGGAAAAATCAATCAATCTCAATCCAATCAATATGATCGTACTGTTACGATAAAAGATGTAAGATCAGATCACACAACTACGATAAAAGTAGTATCGGTTTGGCTTCACAATCTCAATGAAGTCTTTAAGTCGTTAACCTGGTTTTAGAAGAATAAAACCAAAGGTTAAAGGAGAATCGACTCTAGCACGCAAACTAGTATCACACGTAAGGTGTGGGGATTATTTATGCAGAGTTGCTAGATGTCCTCTTATATAGTCTTTCAAATTAGGGTTTTGACTTAGTTATCAAGCAATCAATATCCACTGTTAGATGAAAACCTGATTTAGATTCAAGCTAATATCTCTCAACCGTTAGATCGAAAACTTAGCTTGTTATACACAAATGACTGTACGCTTCTAGGTTTGTTAACCGTACCCAAACTTGTACATTATGGGTTCAACAATAGTCTAACAAAAAATATTAACCATATGAGCATTTCATACCAACCACGTTCTTTTTCACCATAACTAGTTCAAATGACTCAAATGAACTAGTTAAGAGAGTTGTTCAATTGCAAGGAAATCTTATGTAACTGCACAAGACACAATTGAAGCAAAGATGATTTGATTCACTCGAATCAGTACATGAACTTTAATATCCACAGTCTGCAAATGCGTTCCTTAGTCTTTTAAGATTAAGTTCAGAAATCATCTTTAGATATATAACCTTCTCAAGTACGCAGACTAGGTTCGCGGACTTAAGACACCGGACAGAGTTTATAAACTCCAGCAGAAATTCTCGGGATGAGAACTTCGTCGGTTCGCGAACTTGGCCCATGCAAGTAGTTTGTCAACTCCAGCAGAAATTCTCGGGTTTGAGACCTTCGGCAGTTCACGGACTTGGCACTTGCCATACTTCCGGTTCTCTTGATCAACAAAGTTCGAGAACTTCGGTTCAAGGAATCCATTGCTTATGTAATCTAAACTCTCATTTCAATCATTGAAACATTCTTAGAGGACGTTATATAGTTGTTACACCATTTCTCGTCAAAGCAATTTCCAAAGTGATTGAATCATTCATGACTTTCGTCACTAGGAAAAGATAAACTTGGTCGAAGCGAAAAGATTACCAACACATATTTCGAAATATAGATAGGCGAGGTATACTCGGCTCGAAATACCAAATGTGTATAATCTAGTCTATATATATAGCATACGACTTTTGTCTCAAAGAGTAGGAGATAGAATAGATATACTTTTGAATGACAGATAAGTTCAAGTCTCCACATACTTTTTCTCGAGAAGTTCCACCAGTTCCTTGAGTAGATCTTCTACTTGTATGATGAATCGCCATGAAGTCCTTGAGCTCAACTGCACTTACTATCCTAGTCCGATACTTAACTATAAGAGACTAGAAATCAAGACGTATAGTTTTGATCACTAACATTGATAAACATGCTTGAGATATCAACACATGCGAGTTTGACCGAGCAGTGGTCTAACAATCTCCCCCTTTGTCAATTTTAGTGATAAAACTATCAATACATATGGAATACAAAAAAGATAATGAAACTTTAGTAGCTCCTATTACACATGTCTAATATTTAACATTCCTCAAAATCTTCGTCACTTCCAAGTACTCCAATGATCCCAAAGGTTGTAAGTTTAACATCACCGATGTTGAAGATCCGTAGATATAACAATGAGAAAGCATCGGTCTCGATCATTGTTATACAGTGTCATAGTATTATATCACAGTGTCAAAGTTCAATTGTATCACAACTTCAACAATAATGCTATGGTGATATGTATCACCCCCCCTTAGTCAATACTCCATCTCACATGAAAACCGTTCCCCCTTACACAATGATCCGAAAACCATATGTATTTGTAGTGTGAATTACATATTAATTTTCCCCCTTTTTGTCAATAAAATTGGCAAAGGTACAAGAACGGGATCATAATGAAATTTCCGTAAGAGACATTTCATGATTGAGAGAAAGAAACGCACATCATCTTATTTAGATGCAATCATATAGCCGAAGATAACATCATTCATCAAGGAGTTAAAGATACAAGATAACCCCTCTAAAATTACACAACCGCATACCCCTCAAGATATGACCATTAAGCACAAGTTCAAAATAACTCTCCCCCATTTTATGTCATTCCCGAAAGAACAACAACGAGCGAGCTTAAATTCAAGAGAAAAGAAGGATTTTTATTGGATGCCAAAACCATGAGAATGATTTTTATATCCAAAACTCAATCAAATTATTCATAAGTAAACCCATGAATAATTTAATCGGAATACATAATCAATTTAAACACAAAAGTGATCAACTTAATTCATTGTGCTCAACATAAGTAAACTTACAGAGCAACGACTGAGATAACCATACAAAAGAGTGATTGGCTTAATCGTTCATATACTCAACACAAGAGAACTTTCGGAGTAATAACTAAATAACCAACAAGTTGATTAATTTAGTTCTAAATTCTCAACATAAAGTATCTCACAGAACAACCAACAAAGCTTATGTAGTTGCAGGAAATCCTACAATACACCCCTAGTATCATTTTATCGTTGATCAGCCTATTTTTAGGTTTACACTCTTAATTTTATTGATTAATTTCTGAATATTCTTACAAGGAAAATAAAGAATTCAAGAATGATCTCTGCTCTCAACTTTCTCTCTCTTATTTACTTATCTCTCACTCAAAAAAGATCTCCTCCTCCTTTACAACTCGAATGACTATTTATAAGAGAAATATATAGTGGATGACATCTAATCTATCCTTTATTTTCGGATATGGTTTGCGATGTTCTCGCAACCTTACAAATGTTGACTTTGCAAGCTTTCTAATTTTCGCAAGACTATCACACCTTTCTCATGATCCTTGCTGATATCGTTTCTGAAATTGTTCTGCGACGCTTTTGTGCAATACCATTGTTAACTTCGCTGAGACATAACTGTTGCGAGATTCTGATCCTACATCTTGCCTCTTCTCATATCTTCTATGCAAAGTAGAGAATGATGTGAGAAATGCCGCAACCGCTTATTTTCTCATATTCTGCATTTATCACACGTATTCTTTCTTCCATTTATTTCTCGACACGTCTTTTGTAACCGTTACTTTTTAACCGCTTAAATATTTCCGTATTAACCATGTTTATTTTCTCGAGGAAAAATTCCCTCTATATATATTTTTTTCATCCTCTTCTTCTTTCTTTTATTCTCTCTGCAACTTCATCGTTCTTCTGCAAATCCATGTTGCAACTTTTCTTCTTTCTTCTTCAATCTTTTTAAATTCTTCTTCATCTTCAAATAGATCTTCATAGTTCGTGATCTTCTTCAGATAATTTCCCTGCTATCATTTTCATGGATTCATCAAGGTTAGTTCTTCTTTTTCTTCCTTATAAATTTTGCTGAAATTGATATATTTGAAATTGATCTTGTTTATTGCCTTATGTGATGTTGTTTATGTGATTCCCATACTCTTGTTATTTCAGCAAAAGCGGCTCCAACACTAAATTTTCAGTTCAGAATCCTAACAATCCCAAATCACAGCATAAAGTTGTCGTTCATAAAAGAAGTCTGCGAATGAGAAGGTAGTAAGAAACACTATCTTTTTCTAATAACAATATTGTTGCCTCTGTTTCTTATCTAGATTGTAATTCGCAGGGTGATAAAGATCTTCATACCTCACAAGAAATCTCGCCACCTCAAGGCTGTTCCAACTACTGTTCCCTTCCACTACTCATTTCTTCCAAATCTCCTGCGACATCTTCGCAAGATAAACCTTTATCTCCAATTCATGAAGACGCTGCCTCTGACTTCATTTCTTCCAAATCTCCTGCGATATATTCGCAAGATAAACCTTTATCTCCAACTCGCGAAATGCTGCCTCTGATTTCATTTCTCCAGTTGATCTTCTATGACTGAAATCCCCTTTGGTTCCTTCTGCGAATGAAACCTCTTCTCTTCCCATTGAGAATGTTTCTCAACCTTCTATCTCTACCAGTTCTCTTCCTAAGTCTCTCCTTTGTCGAAAGAGACCGTGGAAGGGATAATATTGCTTTCAAGGTTTTATCTGAGATTCTATGATGGCAAGAAGTCTTCTACTGATCCCATCAAGTCTAATGTTTGCGAAATTCTGAGCAAGCATTTGGGTTCTGACAAAGCTGCTTCGCAGACAACTTTAGAAAAAGAATGTAATGCTCTTCGTCTTGAAAATCAGAAACTTCAGAATGTTTTGCTGGATCGTGATAATCTTCGCAAGAAGAATGATGAATTAAGAGGTATGATTTCCTCATCTATGTCTTTAATTTGCCTTTTCGATGGTTTTATCCTTCCCGTTAATTATCCTTTAAATCCCTCTTTCGCATGTTAAGCATTAAATCAGAAACGAGTAATGGAGAGATATCAATTTGAATCTGCTGTTGAAGAAGCCCGTGTTGATAAAGAAGTCTTAATGGATCAATATAACCAATTAGATAACTCTATTCATATTCTCTTGATCAAATAAATAACTTACCAATGAAAATACCCAATTAGTTGAAAACAAGATCTATTAAGTAATGAAGTATCTCGTCTTTCTTATTCTTTAACCAAAGCTAATTTAGGGATGGAAACTTTATCAGATGAGAATAAAACCTTGTCTCAAGAGAAGCGAGTTTATTTAAACAAGATGGCGATATCTTCGCAACAACTTAATATTCTCCAAAAAGTATGTGCTGACCAAGAAAATCTCTTCGCTCTTTAAGAAATGAACTTAAAGAAGTAACAGAATCATCTATCACTGAAAGAGATCACTCATTCAAGGTAGAATAGCTTTAAGTGTGAAGGAAATCAGCTTAAAGAACAATATTCCAAATTAGAAGAATCTTATTCTTCTCTTGCGAAGAAAAATGCCTTCCTTGTTTCTAAAGAGAAAAATCTTCAGTCTCGACTTAAAGGTTTAGTTGGAGATAAATTTGATGACGCAATGGATCATTGGGAGAATAGTTGTCTATCCTTGGTTCAACACTTATTTCGCAAAAGGAAGGTAGTCATAATAGTTTGACTGCCTTAATTATCTTTCCTTTGTCATATCTCTCTGAATTCCTTATCTTAATAAAATTTTGTATTCTATTTTTCGCAGAGTCTGAGAAGAATCTTCATTCTTCTATTTCTGATTTGGAGGCTAAATATGCTAAAATTCGCAAAGAGAATGCATTACTTGCTCTACTCTTACTGGTTCTCGCGACCGGGCAGAAAGAAGACTTGATTATCTTGCTTATTTTAAGGATATTCAAGATAGGAATCATCAAAGAGCACTTCTTCGCCAAGTTCATCTCCGGGCTGAAGTCCTTGTAAATGACATTTTATTGTCCAACTCTCTTCCTCCTACATCAATTGATCCTTTAGAAGTAGATGATGATGAAGTTCCTCGTCCTGCTGATAGTGATTACGATTATGAAAGCGGTGCAGAGGATAATTTCCTGGAAGATGAAGAAGAAGTTCCTTCTAAAGAAGTATCTGCTGGTGTTAATCAGAATGAGAAAGAAATTTCTCCCGAAGAAGTAGTTGCTGGCGATACAAGATGCTAATCAAGTAATTGCTATCAAAATGCTAGTCATGAAGATCAAAGCCGAAATGAAGGAGAAGCTTGCGAGAATGTTGGCGAAGAATTCTGTCATCTCCTGCTACTGATGATATTGAAGCTTGAGCTTCTTTTCTAGCTTTGTTTTCTTGAGCTGTCTTATTTTTATTACTTTTGAGAGCTACATTTTTCAATCGACTTTGGAGTCAACTTTCTTTTAATATTTTGTTGATAAGAAAGATAATGCTTCTTGTATATCGATTCCCATACCCTCTCATTATCTTTCTTGCAAAAATAATCTGTTATAATGCTTATAATTAGTTTGTTTTATTATATGGTCTTATTTTGCCTTCCTAATTAAAGGTCTTATTATGCCATCTCTTGTCATTGCGACAAAATCGCAGGACGTCCTTGCACTTTCATACAAAAACCCATTGATCTTGTCTTAACTTTTCTTTTGTATTATGGCCTCTTCAGGAATGTTGCGACAATATGACAGGCCTAAATATTCTTGCGAAAATAAAGCCCCATGACATTGCCGTCTTGCGATGAAATCGCAGGACGTCTTCGCACTTTCATGCGAAAACCCATTGATCTCATCTTATCTTTTTCTTTTGTATTATTGCCTCTTCAGGATGTTGCACAAATATGACAAGCCTTAATTATCCTTGCGAATATAAGCCTCATGACATTTGCGTCTTAAGACACTTATCAGCTCCCTAATGGAGGGTGCCGCCCTTATCTCCCCCTGGTTGCCCCTTCAAGGAGGCGTACTTCTACCATACAAGGTTAGCTCCTCCCATCCAGTCTTAACAACAACCAGTTGTTTTCGCAGCCTCTTATCCCTTTTACCTATAGGGCTTATGGTTACGAGACTGCACCCTAAGTGGGGTTTTCTTCAGGCCGAGTGCAGTATAAGCCAAGACTTGTCAAGAATGGCAAGGACGCTTCAAACCCTCGGCACTCTTGACTCAACCGTGTACCTCGGCGCCTTGATCAGATCTGCACTCCTTGGGAGAGTCCTTATTACCTTAGTCGCCCAACCTAAGTCATATGCTTAAGTTGAGAATCCAAGGTGCCTCTCCCGGATGGGTTTATTGACCCCAAATCTCCATGACTCAGGTTCCGGTGGCGGTATAGCCTTTCCCTGAGTCATGTAACAGGTACCCCCTAATATGACGTACTTTAGGTCTTACATTTGCCTCTTGCGAAATTTTATTCGCGAACTAGGGTGTACGCCATAAAGGTTCGCCCCTTTCTTTTATGTCATTGTTCTCTGCGAAAATTTCGCACATCATGATCTTGTTTTGTCATGAATAATCCTGCAATTATTCTTTCAGAATTCATAACTTCTCAAAGCTTCTTACGGATAACTTTTCAAGTACAATCTGTTCCATGGTCTATCTAATCTATGACCAACATCTTTCCCTGGGTCCATTAATCTATAAGCTCCTGTTCCAACTATCTCCTTATGATGTAAGGTCCATCCCATTTTTTCGCTAATTTTCCACCATTTTCTCGCTGATATATTGGTGTTTCTCGCAGAACTAAATCTCCTGGTTGAAATTCACGTATTTGACACGTTTATTATATTCTCGAGCCAATCTTCGCTGATAATTCTCCATATGTTGTAAAGCTTTTTCTCTTTTTTTCTCTAATTCATCAAGTTTTTTAGAATTAAACCCGCACTAAGATTTTTCTCCCAAGCTTCTCTTTTTGTTGTCGGAATAACAACTTCTGTTGGTAACACCGCTTCAACTCCATATGTTAAACAAAAAGGTGACATTCCAGTAGCTTCTCTTCTAGTTGTATTATAAGCCCATACTGCATTATGTACTTGTTCACACCATGATCTGTGATGTCCTTCTAATTTCTTCTTTAATATATCTGCAATTGTTTTATTTGTTGCTTCTACTTGCCCATTAGCTTGTGGATATAAAGGAGTGGACTTTCCACATTTTATCTTGAATGCATTGAGTAACATTTCTATGTTCTGCCCCTCAAACTGTTTCCCATTATCAGATACCAACTGTGCAGGAATTCCAAATCTGCAAATGATATTTTCGAATATGAATGTAAAGATATCTTTGTCGCGAATATGTTGTACTGCCTTCACTTCTGTCCATTTTGTGAAATAATCTGTTGCGACTATTAAGTATCTTCTTTGTCCAGTTCCTGGTAAAAATGGCCCCACAATATCTAAGCCCCATTTTCCAAAGGGCCACACACTGGTTGAAGATGACAATGGTGCTCCTGGTGCATGTATCTTCTTTCCATCCGCTGACAATCTTCGCAACGTCTTGATATTTGTTTTGCATCTTCATGCATGTATGGCCAGTAATAACCTTGCATTTTTGCTCTATGTGCCAAAGATCTTCCTCCACTATGATTGCCAGCGTCTCCACTATGTAACATTTTCAGCACCTTTTCTCCTTCCTCTCGTGTCAAACATCTGAGTGATGGTCCACTAAATTTTCGGTATAACAACCCATCTCTTAATTCATAATTCGTTGCTCGGCTTTTTAACTTGTGTGTTTCCAATCTATTTCTTGGTGTTTCTCCTTTCGCCAAATATGCGTGAAGTCCATTCTCCAGTCTGCGACATTATTTATTTGTTCTTCTTTTTCATTATCTATGACCATCACATCCACATCTTCCTCTTCTTTATTGATGATGGTGACAGAAGTGTTTGTATTTTTATGCATCTCGCAGTTGGATCTGTCATCATACTTGAGATGAAAGCAAAAGCGTCTGCGAGTCTATTATCCTTTCTTGAAATGTGCCTCCATTTTATTTTTGGGATTTTCGCTGACAATTCTCAACCAGCTTCTTGTATTTCTTCAGGGATGGTTCATTTGTAGTATACTCTCCTTTTATTTGGCGAATAACTAGCTGCGAATCACTAGTGATCCTGGCGTTTTCTAGTTTCATTTCTATTGCGAATTTTAATGCATGTATCACAGCATATTCTGTTTCATTATTAGTGGATTCAAATTCCAACTGAATGAAAAAGCCATCTTTATTCCTTCTGGCGAAATTAAAAAATTCCAACTCCATTTCCTTCTCCATTTGATGATCCATCTACCAGTATTTCCCATCTATTTGGTTCTGTTAATAAATCTTTTGGATCTCCATGTTCGTCTTCTACATCCATCATTTCTTCTACTGCTTCATCTTCTTCTAAAGGAAATTCTGCCAAGAAATCCGCAACAACTTGTGATTTTGGTGAAGATAAAACTTCATATTTAATATCAAAATGGCCTACTTGTGCATTCCATCTCTCTACCCTTCCTGATCTTTTAGAATTCTTCATCACTGATTCAATTGGTACTTTTGTTAATACCTTATCTTGTGTGCTTGAAAATATATGCGGAGCTTAAATGATGCATAAACTAATGCTAAGATCAACTTTTCAATTTTGAGTAATTCTTCTCTGCGGTATTAAAAGTTTTGCTAATGTAATAAATGGGTTTCTCCACTCCTGCGTCTACTCGCAATAATACAACACTTAATGCATGCGACGTTGTCGCAAGGTAAATCAATAATTCTTCTCCTGGTTCTGCCTTTTGTAAATAGTTGTATTCATAAGATGTTCTTTGATTCCTTGAAAAGCCTTTTCACATTCATCACTCCATTTAAATTTCGCACCCTTCTTGAGTATATCGAAAAAATATTTGCATTTGTCTGATGATCGCGAAATGAATCTCCCCAGCGAAGCTAGAAGCCCATTCAACTTCTGTACATCTTTTATTGTTGCTGGTGTTGGCATGTCACGAACTGCTTGCACTTTTTCCGGATCAACCTGTATTCCTTCCTTTGATACAATGTAGCCTAAAATTTTCCCGATGCAACTCCAATAGTACACTTCTCGGATTCAATTTAATGTTATACTGCCGCATTTGTTCAAAAATCTCCCTCAAGTCTTGTACATGGTCTTAGCTTCCTTACTCTTTACCAACATGTCATCCACGTATACTTCTAATGTTTTGTGTATCCATTTTGCGAACACCTTCTCTACCATTCTTTGATATGTTGCTCCCGCATTTCGCAAACCAAACGGCATTTTCGTATAACAATATAAACCTCTAGGCAAAGAAAGCAGTATGTTCTTGATCTTCTTCAGCGAGAGGAATTTGGTTATACCCTTTGTACCCATCTAAAGATGATACCCTATCATTTCCTGCTGCAGATTCCACCATTTGAGGAATATCGGGTAACGGAAAACTATCTTTAGGGCAAGCTTTGTTCAAATCAGTGAAATCTATGCAAATCCTGATTCCCTTGTTTTTCTTTGGGACAATGACCATATTCGCTATCCATTCTGGGTATTTAGCTTCTCTTATAATTCCTGCCTCCAGCATTTTCTGTAATTCTTCTTCTATTTGGGAATGGTAAGTTGTTGCGATTTTTCTTATTCTCTGTTTAAATGGTCTCACATTTTTGTTAATCTCCAATCTGTGGCAAGCAATTGTTGGATCTATTCCTGTATCATCCTGTTTCCTTCTGCCTGCAAAATATCTTTATATTCTCGCAGTAAATTGACAGTTCTTTTTTCTTCTTCTATATCCATTTTGGTCCCAATTCTCAACACTAGAGGCTCCTCTTCAGTCCCAACATTTATTTCTTTTGTTGGTTCTGCGGCAGTGTAACTTTTTTTAGGTTCTCCCATTGGTGTGGGTTCTTTAATTGCTTTTATGGATCCTTCTCCTTCTTCCGAAATTTCGCTGGGTATTCCTTTGCCTTCTTTCGCCCTTATCATATATATTCTATATTCTTCTTCCTTCTTTGCTTCCTTTACCAATTTTCTGCGAAAGTGTTTCCTTTTTGCTTGTTCTTCATAACGCCTTACTTCAATTTGATGACATAATTTCTCATTATCAACATCTCCTCTGATTTCACCTATTCCACTTGGAGTGAGGAATCTAATACATTGATGCAACGTTGATACCACAACTTTTATCGCATGTATCCATGATCTTCCTAATAACATATTATATGGCGATTCCATATCCACCACGCACAATGTCACATGTGTTTCGATTTCTCCAAGTGGAATTCGTACCAGTATTTCTCCTTTAGGTTTTGTTGTGGATTTTCCAAAGCCGTGAACAAAATATGTTGAATTGGACATTTCTTCATCTTTAAATCCCATTCCCCGAAATGCATGATAAAATATTATATCAACTGAACTTCCTGCATCAATTAAAGTTCTGTTCAACATCCATTCTCCTGTGGATTTTATTGCTGTATCCTTCTCTTTTCGTGTAATAGGCATTGTGACAACCAATTGAGATGTATGATTCAATTTTTCTTTTGGTATTTCTTCTGCCATGAACACAATTCTTTGCTTTTCCCAATCTTTCAAAGGTGAAGTTTTTTCTACCACCATAATTTTCTTTCCTTCAAAATTTCGTTTATGTATTCTTCCTTTGATGTTTTCATGGAATTCATTAACCAAGCTTTTTGTTATCATATTACACTCCAATTTTTTGCCATTTTCATTAACTCTATTCATTTTTCCTCTAACTGATTCACTGATTTGTTTAATCACTTTGTTGATTTGAATTTTCTCAATCATCAATCTTCAACTTTCGATCTTCAATCTCCCTGTTTCTAGCGCCATTATGTAGTTGCAGGAAATCCTACAATACACCCCTAGTATCATTTTATCGTTGATCAGCCTATTTTTAGGTTTACACTCTTAATTTTATTGATTAATTTCTGAATATTCTTACAAGGAAAATAAAGAAATCAAGAATGATCTCTGCTCTCAACTTTCACTCTCTTATTTACTTATCTCTCACTCAAAAAAGATCTCCTCCTCCTTTACAACTCGAATGACTATTTATAAGAGAAATACATAGTGGATGACAACTAATCTATCCTTTATTTTCGGATATGGTTTGCTACATTCTCGCAACCTTACAAATGTTGACTTCGCAAGCTTTCTAATTTTCGCAAGACTATCACACCTTTCTCATGATCCTTGCTGATATCGTTTCTGAAATTGTTCTGCGACGCTTTTGTGCAATACTATTGTTAACTTCGCTGAGACATAACTGTTGCGAGATTCTGATGCTACATCTAATCAAAAATTAATCAACTTTGTCGTATCGTCCTCAACATAAAACACATTACGGAGCCTCACGGTAATACAAAAAAGGATGGATCAATGAAGATCAATACCGTGGAATACACAAGGATTCATTCTTTTTCAAAAGCATATACAATAGCAATAATCCTTGGATACAAAAGATTTTAACCTATCTTCTGTCAAAGATTGACAATATAGGCTTAACTTTTGTATATGTCAAAAGTCTATTCATTCCTATACCAATAAACGAATACCGATCATGAACGACTTTACTTTTGACAAAATATGGGACAACATAGTTCACGGACGTTAACACCAATATCCCATAACAAGTTGCAATATAACAAATCATAAAGATTAAATACTGCAAAAAAAAAAATCATCATCCTCCAAATAGTTTTAGAATTTAAACCAAAAACCTAAAAACAAGAAGATGAAAATAATAGCTATGTGTAGTCACAATCATCGCTATTCAAAGCACTAGTTATTCTTCCAACTAAGCCAAAAAGAAGACATACTATGCAACAATATCTTTGAGAGATTCTTTATCATTCCCGAACTCCTTGTCATCAACCTCCATAGGTACATAAGGTTCGTGGAGAAAGGAGTTAATATCAACAAACCGTCTTGGTTGGTGATGTCGAACCAGGGCTTTCTGAATTTCCAAAGATCTTAAAACGCAAGCCTTTATTTCACAAATCTCCTTTTTTACTTCCTTCAACTCATCAAGAACATCGGAAAATTTCTGAGAGTTAGAAGGGACAGCCCTTGGCTTTCTTGTATTCCTCCTTTTTCTTTTTAAGGATGGAATTACTAGAGATTTTTCTTTTTCCTTGATTGATGGCTTAACAATCATGTTGACATCCTTTCCATCCAAAGACATGATGCTTATGAGAACAGTTATAACCAACTGATTTTTGTGATTGGAATTCACAATCTCAACAAGCAGTCTTGAGATATAAAGGATACCTAAGAGGAAAAAAGAATGTAGGGTTCGAAACCTTTAAACAGGTTCGTGGACGTCCAACTCTAAACCCTATGAAGAGTAGAATTGTCTAGAATAACCATTCCTTTTATTTGATAGACAGAAAAGAATAAACCAAAAACAAATTTTCCTAAAGCCTGTGCATTCACAACCTTGTCTCTTTTGATCAGGCACATGAGACAAGATTTACCAATCAACACAATTAATTTTTGCTGTGGTGAACAACAATTTGTCCACCATTTTCCTCTTGAGAGGAATCCTCTGAACTCTGTCTATCAAAACAATTTGACCATACTTTCTTCTCAAATGGTCTTGTTTTGTCTTTGGAAACAAACTTCTTAAACGAAGATAAAATCCTACATACCTCAGCAGTCTTCTGAGCAAGTTTAAGCTTCCCTGCTAACTGATTTGCTCTTCGTCGAAGATTGTTAGCGTGCCTCAATTGATGTTTGTACTTGTAACATCTTGATAATTCATGACCCTTCTGAGAACAAAATGAGCACGTCAATCTTGGATAATAATCAGGCATCTGTGGTGCAACTGCAGCTGAACACAAGGTAGATCCTGAAACATTACAGACAAAGTTTCCAAAGGATGGGTCAATTGAATCTTCCAACTTGATTGGGTTCTCTTCTTCACCGAACCCATCAAGATTGATGTATGTATTGCTACAGTTATCAAAATCGATGTTTTCACATAGAAGACCGACACTTGATTTCCTGTCTTCATCAGAATCATACATCTCAGACATCTCATCAAGTGGTACAGCAAGACCTTTGTTCCCAGTGTACTTTCTACGATTTGGGCACTCATTTGCAAAATGGCCAAAATCTTTACACTTAAAGCACTGTGGCATATCTTTGTCATCAGACTCGTCAGCGTCCCTATTTTTAGGAGGAATGCGATTGTGAGGTTTATCTGACGACTTAGGTTTGTCTCTTGAAAACCGTTTACTTCCCTTCAATAGAAGATCCCCAAACTGTCTTGTGATCAAGGAGACTGATTTTTCAAGATCTTCATCCGAAAAATCACCCTCAGACTAATCATCCTCAGAGACATAGACACTTTTACTCTTAACAAGTAATTTAGTGTTCCTCTGTGCTTTGAAGGCAACATCCTTACCGATTTTGGATGTGTGCTCATGATCAAAGATCTTTAGATTTCCAACCAATGTATTTCTGGAAAGATTATCAAGGTTATTTCCCTCAACGATGGCATGCTTCTTAGACTCGTATCTAGACGGCAGCGATCTGAGAATTTTCATCACAATGTCATTTTCATGAATAGTCTTACCCAGTGCAAAAGATGCATTAACAATTTCAGACACTCTGTGATTAAACTCATCAAATGTATCTTCATCTGCCATACAAAGGTTCTCCCAATTGGAATTAAGGTTTTGAAGCCTAGCTTCCTTTTCACTGGAATTTCCCTCGAATACGGTTTCTAAGATATCCCAAGCATCTTTAGACCGAGTGCAATTAGACACATGGTGCTGAAGATTTGGGGTACTGGCATGTATGATGACATTCAAACCGTCGGAATTATGATTTGCAACATTTATCTCAGCAGGGGTGTATTCACCAATAGGTTTGGGAACGTTTACATCTCCAACTTCCACAACGGGAGCATCATAGCCATTAACAACATATACCCATGATTGAAAATCACGAGCTTGAAGAAAATATCGCATATCGATTTTTCATCATAAGTAATTGGAGCCATCGAAGGCTGGTGGTACGTTAATAGAGATAACACCTCTGTACATAGAGTCAGATCGCTACAAACACAGACTTGTAAGGTCTTGAAAGTGTTTGTCTGCTCTGATACCAATTGAAAAAGCGGGGGTCTAACAACACCACCCAATATTTCGCTTAGCAATCTTTATGGACTAACTCCGAAACACTTTCTAGAGAATCAACTAGACAATCAGACTCAATCTAGGTAAAAGTATCTCAAGGAGTTAATATCTCTCTCTTGTTTTGATTTACTCAAGCTAATAGAAATCACCGAGACCTAATCAAACACAAGGAATAACTTGGACGGTACCAAAGACCAATGTCCAAGGATCAATCAATGATAATCAACAACCAAAGGTTGGATTAATCTAATTGATGATCTAAACGCACAACCTGTATTATTTCAATTATAAAGATAAACAATATAATGCGGAAACTGAAATAACACAAACACCAGAAATATTGTTAACGAGGAAACTGCAAATGAAGAAAAACCCCGGGACCTAGTCCAGATTGAATACACACTGTATTAAGCCGCTACAGACACTAGCCTACTCCAAGCTAACTTCGGACTGGACTATAGTTGAACCCTAATTAGTATACTACTGATCCAAGGTACAGTTGTACTCCCTACGCCTCTGATCCCAGCAGGATACTGTGCACTTGATTCCCTGAGCTGATCTCACCCACAACTAAGAGTTTCTATGACCCAAAATTGCAGTCTTTAACAATAAACAAATCTGTCTCACACAGAAAAGTCTATCAAAGGATCAATCTGTCTCCCATAGAAAAACCCTAAAGTTTTTGTTCCGCTTTTTGATAATAATCAATGCGAACAGGAACCAATTGATAATCCGGTCTTATATTCCCGAAGAACATCCTAGATTAATCAATCACCTCACAACAATCTTAATCGTATGGTAGCGAAACAAGATGTTGCGGAATCACAAACAATGAGACGAAGGTGTTTGTGATTACTTTTTATATCTTGCTTATCAGAGAAATCAAACAATCTCAAGCCAATCAATATGATTGTACTGTTACGATAGAAGATGTAAGATGAGATCACACAACTACGATAAAAGTAGTATCGGTCTGGATTCACAATCCCAATGAATTCTTTAAGTCGTTAACCTGGTTTTAGAAGAAGAAAACCAAAGGTTAAAGGAGAATCGACTCTAGCACGCAAACTAGTATCACATGCAAGGTGGGGGGATTAGTTTTGCAGAGTTGCTAGATGTCCCCTTATATAGTCTTTCAAATCAGGGTTTTGCCTTAGTTACAAAGAAATCAATATCCACCGTTAGATGAAAACCTAATTTAGATTCAAGATAATATTTTTCAACCGTTGTAACGAAAACTCAGCTTGTTATACACAAATGACTGTACGCTTCTAGGTTTGTTAACCGCACCCAAACGTGTACATTGTTAGTTCAACAATAGTCTAACCAAAAAGATTAACCATATGAGCATTTCATACCAACCATGTTCTTCTTTACCATAACTAGTTCAAATGACTCAAATGAACTAGTTAAGAGAGTTGTTCAATTTCAAGGAAATCTTATGTAACTACACAAGACACAATTGAAGCAAAGATGATTTGATTCATTTGAATCGGTTCATGAACTTTAATATCCACGGTTTGCAAATGCATTCCTTAGTCTTTTAAGATTAAGTTCAGAAATCATCTTTATATATATAACCTTCTCAAGTTCGCAGACTAGGTTCGCAGACTTAAGACACCGGACAGAGTTTACAAACTCCAGCAAAAATTCTCGGGATGAGAACTTTGCCGGTTCGCGGACTGGGTTCGCGGACTTGGCTCACACAAGTAGTTTGTCAACTCCAGCAGAAATTCTTGGGTTTGAGAACTTCGGCAGTTCGCGGACTTGGCATTTGCCATACTTCCGGTTCTCTTGATCAACAAAGTTCGAGTACTTCGGTTCAAGGAATCCATTAGTTATGTAATCTAAACTCTCATTTCAATCATTGAAACATTCTTAGAGGACGTTATATAGTTGTTACACCATTTCTCGTCAAAGAAATTTCCAAAGTGATTGAAACATTCATGACTTTCGTCACTAGGTAAAGATAAACTTGGTCGAAGCGAAAAGCTTACCAACACATATTTCGAGATATAGATATGAGAGGTATACTCGGCTCAAAATACCAAATGTGTATAATCTAGTCTATATATATAGCATATGACTTTTGTCTCTAAGAGTAGGAGATAAAATAGATAGACTTTTGAGTGACAAATAATTTCAAGTCTCCACATACCTTTTTGTCGAGAAGTTCCACCGGTTCCTTGAATAAATCTTCTACTTGTATGGTGAATCGCCATGAAGTCCTTGAGCTCAACTACACTTATTATCCTAGTCCAAGACTTAGCTATAAGAGACTAGAAATCAAGACTTCTAGTTTTGATCACTAACATTGACAAACATGCTTGAGATAGCAACACATGCGAGTTTGACCGAGCAGTTCTCTAACACTTCTCACTCTAGGTTTCTTATTTCCAATGGGGCCTTCTTCTTGTTCTTGGGATTTTCCTGAAGACTTCATTTACAATCGTATATATTTCGAGTTCGGTAAAGAGAAGGGAACCGTTGTTCAAGTTGAAGGATCCTTTCCTCAATATCCTGATTCCTATTCGGATATTGAGGAGATTGAAGAGATATCGTATGATGTAGTTCTTGACTTCCTAAAGAACTTTGAGGATGCAAAACAATAACTTGTTGATACAATGAAGTGTCTTCATGTGGTAAGAAATAAGTTGAAAAAGGTTAATTCTGACCTCGTTCTCATGAAGACCCGTGTTAAAGAACTTTCCAATAAGGATATTCTTCCGAAAGTTCCAAAGGATACCGTCGTTCACAAGTTTGAAAACCTCAAGACTCATGAGGATCCAGAACCGTCCATATGTCTTCAGTTCGTGTTCGACATTGGCATTAAAAGTCTAGTTTTTCTTTCTGTTTGCGTAGTAAATCTTATATTTTTTTCTTGTTTTATTAGAAGAATAACTAGAGTTTGGAATAGCCATTATTGTGATTACACATCTATGTCCAACGTTTTCATCTTCATGTTTTTAGATTTATTGGTTTAAATTGTAAACTTGTTTGGAAGATGATTTTTGTAGTATTAATCTTTATGATTTTATATATTGCAAATTGTTTATGGGATATGTGTGTTTGCGTCCGTGAACTAGGATTGTCCCATAACTTGTCAAAAGTAAAGTCTTTGGTAAGTCGATATTCTTATATTGATAAAGGAATGAATGGACTTTTGACAAATACAAAAGTTAAGCCGATATTGTCAATTATTGATGGAAGATAGGTTAAAATCTTTTGTTTTCAAGGATTATGTTTATTGGTTGTCATTGTGCAAATTGTAATGGAAAATAGAATGAATCCTTGTGTATTCGGCAGTAATTGATCTTCCCTGATCCATACTTTATGTATTACTGTGAGACTCCGTAATGTGTTGAGCATTATAACAACCAAGTTGATTATTTTTGTGATTAGATTTGTTGTTGTTCCATAAGGTACTTTATGTCGAGTATTTTTAAACTAAATTAATCTTCTTGTTTGGTTATTTAGTTATGACTCCATAAGTTTTTCTTATGTTTGAGCATTCTTGACTGGGTTGATTATTTCATGATTAACTTAGTCATTGCTCCATAGATTTTCTTATGCGAGTATGGCCAATTAAATTGATCACTTTTTGTGATTAGTTTGGTTGTGTATTTCGATTGA
Source organism: Papaver somniferum (assembly GCF_003573695.1). Classification (NCBI taxonomy): domain Eukaryota; kingdom Viridiplantae; phylum Streptophyta; class Magnoliopsida; order Ranunculales; family Papaveraceae; genus Papaver; species Papaver somniferum. Next base: position 2,781,675 of record NW_020622713.1, read on the forward strand.
ATTAATCATGGGTTCTCTTGTGGTTAATTTAATTGAATATTTTGGATTCAAATTCATACTTGTATGTGATTTGTTATGTCCAAATAAATCCTTCTTTTCTTTCGAAATTAAGGTCGCTCTTGTTGTTCTTTCAGGAATGACATATTATGGGGGAGAGTTCTTTTTGAACTTGCGCTTAATTGCCATATCTTTGTGGGGAGTGCGGTTGTGGAAAATTATAGGGGTTATCTTATATCTTTAAACTCCTTGATGAATGCATTTAGCTTCGGCTTTATGATTGCATCTAAATAAGATGATGTGTGTTTTTTTCTTTTGGTCATAAAATGTCTCTTTCGGAAATTTATTAGGATCCCGTTCTTGTAACTTTGCCAATTTTATTGACAAAAAGGGGGAGAATTAATATGTAGTTCACACTACAAATACATATGGTTTTCGGATCATTATGTAAGGGGGAGTGGTTTCCATGTGAGATGGAGTATTGACTAAGGGGGAGTGATACATATCAGCATAGTATTGTTGTTGAAGTTGTGATATAATTGAACTTTGACGCTGTGTAATGATACTATGACACTGTATAACAATGATTGAGAATTATTGTTTTCTTGTTGTTATAGCTACGGATTTTCAACAACGATGATACTAAACTTACAACCTTTGGGATCATTGGAGTACTTGGAAGTGACAAAGATTTCGAGTAATGTTGAAGATTAGGCATGTGGAATAGGAGCTACAAAAGTTAATTTATTTATTTTTTGTATTCCATATGTATTAATAGTTTTATCACTAAAATTGACAAAGGGGGAGATTGTTAGAGCATTGCTCGGTCGAACTCGTATGCGTTGCTATCTCAAGCATGTTTGTCAATGTTAGTGATCAAAACTATAAGTCTTGATTTCTAGCCTATATAGCTAAAGGTCTCGGACTAGGATAGAAAGTGTAGTTGAGCTCAAGACTCCATGCCAATCATCATACAAGACGAAGGACTACTCAAGGAACTGGTGGATCTTCATCGACTAAAAGGTATGTGGAGACTTGAACTTATCTATCACTCAAAAGTCTATTTACTCTATCTCCTACTCTTGAGACAAAAGCCGTTTTGGTATAGACTTTCATTATACACATTTGCTATTTCGAGCCGAGTTTATCTCGTATATCTATTTCTCGAAATGTGTGTCGATAAGCTTTCGCTTTAGCCAAATCCATCTTTGCCTAGTGCCGAAAGTCATGTAATGTTTCAATCACTTTGAAAATTTCTCTGACGAAAAATGGTCTGTGAATAATGGCTATACAACATTCTCTGAGAATGTTTCAAATGATTGAAATGAGAGTTTAGATTACATAACCATTGGTAGGATGTAAGCATTGTTGTTGAAACACATATATGTATAAGTCCTTATTACTTGAACCAAAGTTTGCAAACTTTGTTGATCAAGAGAAATGGATGTGGCGTGAGCCAAGTTTAAATAAACTAAGGAATGCCTAAAACCAAAGTGTATTCCTAAAACCGGTTGTTCTTGAACTCATGTTTAAATAAATTAAGGAATGCTTTTGCAAACCGTGGCTATAAAGTTCATGAACCAGTTCGAGTGAATCAAACTGATTTTTCTTCGATTGTGTCTTGTGTAGTTACATAAGATTTCCTTGCAATTGAACAATTCTCTAACTAGTTCATTTGATTCATTTGAACTAGTCATGGAGAAGAAGAATATGGTTGATATGAAAGTGATCATATAGCTAACCATTGGTTAACTATTGTTGAACCAACGAATGTTAATGTTTGGGTACGGTTCATAAACCCAAAATTGGACATTTCATTTCTGCGTAACAAGCTAAGTTTTCGATCCAACGGTTGAGAAATATTAGCTTGAATCTAATCAGGTTTTCATCTAACGGTGAATATTGAATGCTTTGTTACCAAGCTAACATTGATTGCAAACCCTGATTTGAAAGACTATATAAGGGAGAACTCTAGCAACTGGGAAACCTAATCCCGCATATTCTGTGTGATACTAGTTGTGCTAAGCTAGAGTCGATTCTCCGTTAACCTTTGGTTTATTCTTATAAACCAGGTTAACGACTTAAAGACTTCATTGGGATTGTGAAGCCAGACTGATACTACTTTTATCGTAGTTGTGTGATCTGATCTTGTTGTTTCTATCGTTACGAGTACAATTAGAATAATTGGCTTGAGATTCTATATCTCCGATAGGCAAGATAGAAAAGAAGTCACAAACATCTTCGTCTCATCGTTTCTGATTCCGCAATATCTTTTTTCGCTGCGTTGATTAAGATTATTGTGAGGTGATCAATAATACTAGGCTGTTCTTCGGGAATATAAGTCCGGGTTATTGATTGGTTCATGCTCACCTTGATTTATCAAAAGACGGAACAAAAAATCATAGGTATATTCGTGGGAGACCGATTTATCTATCACCGTAGACTTTTATGTGTGACACAGATTTGTTTATTAAAGTCTTCGACTTTGGGTCGTAGCAACTCTTAGTTGTGGGTGATATCAGCTAAGGGAATCAAGTACGTAGCATCATGCTGGGATCAGAGGCATAGGAGCATAACTGTACCTTGGATCAGTGTGAGATTGATTGGGGGTCAACTACAGTCCAAACCGAAGTTAGTTTGGAGTAGGCTAGTGTCTGTAGCGGCTTAATACAGTGTGTGTTCAATCTGAACTAGGTCCCGGGGTTTTTCTGCATTTGCGGTTTGCTCGTTAATAAAATTCTGGTGTCTGTGTTATTTCTATTCCGCATTATATTTGTTTACATAATTAAAATATCACAGATTGTGCGTTGTTCAATCAATTAGAATATCTGACCTTTTGGTTGTTGATTTAAATTTATTGACACTTGGATATTGGTCTTTGGTACCATCCAAGTTATCTCTCTTTGATAAAGACTCGCAGGTTTCTATTTGCTTGAGTAAAGATCAAATCGAGAGATTGAGATATAAAATCTTTGATATACTTTTCTCTAGATTGAGTCTGATTGTCTAGTTGATTCTTTAGAAAGTATATTCCATACAAATTGCTAATCGAGTTGTTGGGTGTGGTTGATGTACCCCCGCTTTTTCACTCATGAGTTTCATGATATTTCCTTCACATCAAGGAAATAATATAAAATTAGGAAAAGGTGTCACGAGACCGGGCCACTAGCCGGCCGACCATGCCCTAGCCATGGCCGGTCCCACACCTTGCACTCCTTTTTTTTTATTATTATTATTTCCTTCATCTCATGGAAACTCTAGCGTTTCAATAACTTCTTAATTTCATGATATTTCTTTCACATCATGAAAATAATATAAAATTAGGAAAGATGTCATGGGACCGGGCTCATTAGCCGTCCGGCCTTGCTTTAGTCATGGCCGGTCCCACACCTTGTAATTCCTTATTTTATTATTATTACTAGGGCTTAACCCGTGCCGTAACGACACAGGATGCCTTTTTCTCTAATGCGACATTGTTTGCATTCGGCTTATTTTATTTTTTCCACGGGAAATAGTTTTGATATTCAAAGAGGTTTCGGCCAGGAAAATGATTAGTTACCTTTTTGTTTTTCTTAAGCATGTTATTTCTATTTAGTATTCAGTAACAATATTGTCCCAGCTTGAAAATTAAAAATAAAATAAAATAGATATTATCTCGTTTACTATTTCATCCAACCGTAATTTTAAACTTCAAATAAAATATTTTCTCTAACAATAAATATGCCTAACCTGCCAACCCAATTCCATGACATTTATGAACTCATTACTGATAGATAAGGCTCTACGGCGTGAAGCAGAGACCCATAATATTTTCCCTACTATAGACTATTCTTTTTGTGCAAATGTGAGATTTTTATAAAATTAGAGAACTCTTGGATATTGGAAGACTAAGATATACATGTGTGAGATATAAATAAACTTCTAAAAGTAAATCAGAACATGTGCAAGATCATTCCTCAATCATATTGATAACATAAAATGATAGCACAAAATTGAACAAATTCATGGATAATTTTTTTTGCATGAGTGGCGTTCTGACATCTAGTGTTACTCAAGTAATTTGGAACACTAAAGAACATATATAGTCATATTTATGTCTGTGTCGATATAAATTGAACTAACCATTTGAAGAAGTATCATTCGTTTCGGGAAAAAATACGACACAAACTTATATCACCTTCAATTTGTAGAATATACATAAGGTTTAACCAGCCTTGAGATTAAACAAATACCCTAACATTGGTCAAATAATGTCTACAAATCCGGGATCATTATAGAGTGCCAATGGGTAAAAAGAAGAGAATAACACTGGTGTTACAAAGAGAATACCTTATATGTATCAAATTATGTTATCTAAACATGTATTCAAATTTAAAAAATCATCAACTTAATACAAAAATATAGAAGAACCCAAGTTGAAACAATACTTGCATAAAACAACACCTATAAGAGAATTTCATAATATGAAAATACCTTCAAAAATAGCCATTAGAGTTTTAATAGCATGCCTTATCAAGAATTACGATAAGACGAAATCACCAAATTAATATGTGGATAGTTCATTGGATATGTAGCAGTTCAGAGAAGTTTACAGTGGTAGTGATGGCGCTCCATCTAACAGCTGTTCGATTTATTATTTTATTTTTTTGAGAAGGTTTAGGTTTTCCTTGGAGAAACCGAGAGGGAGCTTTTCATTGTATTCAAAATCATTCAGAAAGCCAAGTGCCAACTTGAGCACTACTTACGGGATCTCAATACAACCATAGATTTATCTATTGAAAGGCGAAATCTTGATGCTAAATATGTAATTTAGAGTAGTTATTATGTAACGTGACATCCCAGTGTTTTTTATTTAAATTGTCATGTATTTTAATCGAGTTTATTTTAACATTAAGACGATCAACCACATCTTATACTTTATAGTATTACCCGTTTTGTAGCGGCACAAAATTAACAAAGTATACTACTACTCACGAATGCCTGTCTGAAACACAAAACCACCGCATCCCTCGAAGGATGTTGGGCGATTAATCGCAAATGTCATGTATAAAGTTGAACAAACTTAGGTCGTTAATTAATTTATTCTCTAATATTTTTTTTTGCTATATTCTCTTTTGTATTGCAATTAATAATGATTCACATGATAGGTTACCAAAGATAGCAGGGGCACAATTTGATCCAATGTTCATAATCATTTTGTTATGTATGGTTTGGTATCATTTAGCACCTACCTTTATTAGTCGTGTTAAAAACAACCAACTACATCTTTCACAATACAATGTTACCCGTCATTTTTTTCTTTTCTTGCTTCATTTACCCACCACCACTAAAACCATCCACCTCCACAATTTCTTCCACCACCACCATTGTTACCACCTCCACCACTCACCAACACCCGCCATAGATTTCACCACCCATTACTACTACCACCACTATTATATATTGAAATAATTTTTACCAACGGGCAATTGGTCTAGTGGTATGATTCTCGCTTAGGGTGCGAGAAGTCCCGAGTTCAATTCTCGGATTGCCCCATAAGTGTTTGTCTTTTTACAAACCATAATTTTCTTTGTTTTAGAAATAATTAATACTTTTTAATTTAATTTATTAATGGAAATATGTTATAAGGAAAAAAAAAGAGGAAATATTTATGATGAAATGAAAAATTAATAAATTATTCATTATGAGGAACTAAAGTGTATAAACCATGACCATAGATTTATCTTCTCCCTAGACAAATCTTGGCCACTCTTTATCATGCCTAACTTGTCCAAACCTTGTTTTGTATTTTAGATTTCCTTCATCTTATGAAGTTCCTCAGTTTGAGCAAACCCTGATTTCTTCATATTTTTCTCAAATGCTGCTCAAACACGCATAAAAAAATATCAAAATTCTCAGGACTGAGGAACGGACACTATGGTGAACATGAGCATATTACCTTGACCGACCAAGGTTGTCCCTTTTGCTTGGAAGAGGCCGATCCCACACATTTTCACCATTTGACCTAATTTGTTCACATTAGGTTTAAACTCTTCCAAACAACTTAAAATTTCATCAAACAATCGTCAGTCGGTCCCATGACCAACCAGGGCCGGTTTCATGACCCCTTGGTCGGTCCCTCATTTCTTCATAATTAGGTTTTATTGCCTAACGCTCAGACGAGCACCATCTTAATAAATGATTAAACCAGCATTTAATCATCTTTTAACCAACTTTTCTTCAAGAGACTTTGGTATTTTCCCACTCGAGCATCTGGGTGTTACATGATTGGTCCATCATCCCATGTAGCCGGTCCCTCCTTCACTCCTTGGTTGATTTTCAATAAATCATCAATTGAAATTAGGGTTTCGAACCCAAGGTTCATAATTCCAGATTCAAACACTAATAAGTTTATGTTGATTCCGTAATCAACACTTTAATTATTATACTCGGTCCAGTTGCCATCATCTTAAATTAATGTTTATTTGGTCTCGCTACCAAATAATTCATCAAACGAGAAACATTTGCTCAGATGAGCAATATTTGCTCAGACTAGAACTATCAATATTCAACAGTTCATAGAATGATCAATATTTGCTCAACTTAACTATCAACATTCATTCAACAATCATACCTATGTCTCAACATGTTCAATTCATGAGTCTAGAACATTTGTAAATCATGTTCAATTCGGCAACACAAAGACTCATCATCTCATCAAGTCAACAACCACACGAGACATCAATCGTGTCACATGGGGAATATTAACTTGGATTTTGGTCTGGCGGCCTCTGGCACGTATGTTCATCCACGATGAGAATGTGACTAAGTCGTGCAAGCGGTTTAAGGAGTTAGCGAAGTAATGAGTGGAAAATCAACCAAATCTCTGCACGATGAGTAACTGGTTCTAACATGATTTCCACTTTTACACTCCTTGACTTCATCAACCGTCACACTTACTGGGATCAATGTGTCTACTACTTCTTGCAATATAAATAAGTCTCTGAACCCATGACTGAAAAAACAGAAGAATTCTGATCTGAGCAATCACTCTCAAGAATTCGATCAATCAACCAAAACTTACTCGAACTCAACAGTTCACAGAAAACTTACAGAAATCTTAAGCACATTCATAATCCTTGATCACCATTGATCTCACACATTTCTCAGCTTCCCTACTACAGATCGACCCATCCTCTCTTGTGACCGAATTGACTCTGCAACGGTCATTGTCTTGGTTTAGGCCGGAGTCTTACAGATTGATCTCTCGAATTCAAGCATTCCCTTTGCAGTGCATCTGTGCGAGATTAAGCAGTTTCCTCGGTTCGAGGGGTCTCCTCCGCACGGTCGTCTCCTCGGTTCCTTAAAAACCAGCAAATCGTTTTGCCCATCTACAAGTAGTTCTATATTTCTATAAATCAATTCAAAACATTCCTGAATAACATCAATGACACATATCACTGATCCAGACTATTTTTTAATAAAAAACTTTAATCATGATTTGGTTCCTAACAATAATTTGTTCTCCTCCGAAATTGATCAAGTATGAACAGATGTTCAACTAAATAATTTGTTCTCGCCTCGAAATTCTTGTATGTGCAAGCTAGTCTACTTAGTTATGCGACAAGCATCTCAAGGATAGAAAAGTGAATATAACTTGAGAAATAGGTGGTTCAGTGTTTACTTACCTTTTGTTGATGAAGTTCTCCCAAAACTTTATGATAGGTGTAACAAACACCTTACTATTTATATGATGTTTATGCTTTCTTTGTGAGTTTTCTTGTAAATTATGTATCTTATGTTTGATTTTGAGTTTAATAGGTACTTTGGAGTCATTATGAGAAAAAGAAGGAGAAAGCTTCCATTTGGAGCGTAAAAGGCAAAAAAAGTCAATTCACAGGTGAGTGATACTTGGAGCGGGCTAGGTTGCGCAAGGAGGTGAAGAATGAACTGTCAGTTCCTCAAAACTGACTGTTGAGTTGAGCAAGGAATTAGGTTGTCGGTTATCTGAAACCGACATGCCATGTTTGAGCTGATTTTCCCTTAACCATTAAGTGGGGTGCCGATATCAGTTTGGTTCCTACATGTGAGATAATTTAGTTCTCAATCATTTACTTTCATTCCCTGCACCATAGGAGAACCCATGGAGGCAGGAGAAGAGGGTATTATAATAAAGAAAGAGAAACCATTATTATGGGGAATATCTCTAATACTACTTTGTTCTAGGGTTTAGAAACATGAAAGATTTTATTTTTATTCTTGTTATGAACTCCAAGAACATGAACTAGATTTTTATTATTGTTTAATGATTAAGTTGATTTCACATAACATGATTCTTTGATTCAATATATTAGTTTTGTCTCATATTTATCGTTCATGATTCTCTGAAAATATAGTTGTATGATTGGCGTATTACAACATGATTTGAGTATTTGTTTTGTCAAGTTGCAAATTGGTAGAACTCATATTCATATCTATAGCTAGTTTAGGATTCATCATCGAGCGATAATCCTTGAACACAAGTACCATAAATATGGTTATAGCTTGTAGTGATACATCCTTGTAATCATATGTGAACTATGACCTTTGTTAAATTGTTTGCGCAATGTATTTCGATTGCATTGATTAGCCTTATTTCATGAATCTTAATGCTCCATGGGAATTGAACTTGATTAGCGCAAGGCGTTAGGTTATTCTTTTGGTAGAATTTATATTCGCATCTTTTAATGTGTTTGTTGATGACAAGAGGAAATTAGCGGGATATTCTCTCGACAAGGTATCCTAGGGTTTTTGATAATGAGAGATTAAATATTAATTCTAATTATTAAGACAAGAACATGTTAGTGAATAAAAACGAAATCCTCCTTAACCAATACTTTCACATATTCGACTTGTGTGATTTATTTCTTTGTTTTGCTTTTATTTTATTTTAGTATATAAAAACCAGAAAACCCCCCATTTTTTTATATAGGAGACCGAAACATATTTCCAACCCAAGACCTCTCTGTGGGAACGATCCTTTCTTGTCCTTGCTATATTATATACGACATCGATCAAATTTTGGCGTCCCTGCCGGGGAGGCAGTGAGTTGTCACTTGTTTTTGATTTCTTATTTTTGTTTTTCTTATTTTTGGCTCTTAACATTGTTTTTAGAACTCTTGTTTATGGTACTAATATCTATGGACGGAGCATATTGGAGCAATGGATACGGTTTTCAACTACCTCAACACTATGAAAATTTCCCACCATCTATGGGATACAATCAAAACCAATTTATTGGTTATGATGCATATCCTAGAGAACCTTATGGTGATTTTTATACATGCCAACAACAACCTTGTAGTGGGTATGTAAGTCAAGCACCAAGGTGGGATAATTCTACTTCTAATTGGCTTCATTCGATTTGTATGCAGATTATGAATGGATTGCAAGACATGCAACAAACAGTAGACCAACTTACCATGATAAAGAGAACGTTGCACAAACGAATTTCTACAACACTTTTTCTTACCCGACTCCAGATCGTAGTTATGATCATTCACCCATTCAAAGGGAAGAGTCATGGGAAAGAGAACCTATTGTAGTCAACAGTGGTAAGCGTGTGAACGTCAGAAAACTTGCACAAAAATTATACAAGTTGGAAGATGATGGAGCCTCGGAAGAGCTTGTCGCAGAAATTAGTAGGACCATTCATATGGAACTTAAACGACGTCGGGATAAAGGTTATGAAACCGATGAAGATTCTTATTTTGGTGAGTCTGAAACTGAAGATGATTGTATTGAAAAGGACCAACCTTTGGAGATATTTGAGGATATTAGTGCAATTGACTCAACTCTTGATCATTATCATGATCAAGCACATATTCAAAAGGTACATGAGTATGATGAAACTAGTGTTTTACAGAACTTCCTTACAACAAGGTTTGAGCCTAATAAAGAAGAGTGTGTTGAAAGTGTGACCGGTATGACCATTGTTATGGAAGACCCAATTGAGCTTGCAAAGGATTGTAATGAAGATGTTGATGTCAAGACTTTGGTTAAGGCAGAAACGACGAAGAATGGTTGCAAGGTTTGATAGAGGACCATGATATAAAAGAGGTGAGTAATTCAATTGAGTTTTTCAATGATTAAGAGGATTCCGTGATACAAGAAATTGTGCAAGGTTTGTCTAAACCTTTGCATATTATTTCTTCTCCTTTACTTCTTATTGGTTTGAATGTATGTGCTTCGAGAATATTGTTGAATGACTTTGTTTCACAATATCCTCCATTAGAGATACTTGATTCTCATATTATGCAGGTTTTGGAACAAGAAACCGTGGAAGTTCCTGAATTTTATATTATCTATACACTTCCAAGCGTGGACAAGAATAACTGTGGGGGATACTTTTATCGGTTGATAGCTTCGTTTCTGTTTTATGTTACTAATATTTGTGCGAAGCTAGTGTTTGCAAAACAAGTTCTATGGGTGGATCCCCAACTTTTCAGATTGTTGGTATATGGGGAATGAATCTTGCAAGGATATAGTCGGGTTGACGACTTTGAACCAATTGTGCATGGGAGGCAACCCATTGGTTATCTTATTTTTTTGTTGTCTTGAATTTAGTTTTTTTTTTATTTCTTGTCACATTTCATATTAGGATTTCCCACCTTGATTTTTTTTTGGACGATTCAATTTATATTGAGGATAATGTAAAGTTTAAGTGTGGCGGAGTGGTTCAGCATTTGCATTGTAATTTTTTTTTCACCTTTTTTTGTAAATAGTGCATGAAAAACTCCAACTTGTAGTTAGTTTAGAGACACATAGTATACATGTTGCTAAGATTACATCGAAATTCTCACAAGAGTGACTGAACTTAAAGATGTTAGAGAACGTGATCAGGTTTCTTACTTGTATGAGAGTTAAAGTTGGATTTAACCATGCCAGTGGCAAATGAGGTGCAGACTGAATTCGGTATTAGAGTTGTGATCCTCTATAATGGAGACTACCTATATTATATCATGAGAGGCACCGACCTTCAATTCTTTGTACGTGTCAAAATATGTGCTTATAGAGTGTGTGTCACCGTACGTTAATTCCAGATAGAATGTTGAGCTACCCAACCTCCCACCAATAAAAGCACTACTTTGATCTCTTGAGTGTTATTTTATCAATCATGAGGGTGACATCGAATTGCTAACTGACATACCACTTGCAATCTTGTTCGCAGTTAGCACCATCCACTTTATCTCTCTCTGCACTAACAGGTCCATAGCAACACCATCATCATCAACAAGAGGAGCATCACAAATTCGAAGGAAAGTTGAAGACGTTCAAGGTTTACAAGCAACGATACAAAAATAAGCAGATTTCAGATCCAAGTAAAGCAACAAGACAAGGAGCAGAATTTTTACAAGTTGAAGACTTATGTACAAGAGCGAATATTATCAAGATGAGAGTTCAAGAAGTTTATGATATCGAGACATACAAGTTGTGACGAATCAAGTGGTAAAGTACTTACACCATGGCCTTTGTACTTACATTTTTATTTTCTTTATTTTTAATTTGTATTTTATTTTTTCTTGTAAAAAAAAAGGAAAAAAAAATCTTGGGACACGGTCATCAATATGCTAGGTCTCTTGTCAAAAAAAAAATCAAAAAAAAAAAAAAAAAAAAAAGAGACAAGAGAAAATTTTGTTATTGTTTTGTTTTGTTTTCATTTTGTATTTGTTTCATCATTCTAGTCTCAATTAAAAAAAAGAAAAAAAAAAAGAGGAAACAGAAGAAAAAAAAAAAAAAAAAAGACAAGAAAAATTCATTGTATCATATTTGGTTGACAAGGAATTAGAGAAAAATGTTACATTGTCAAGATTCTACGAAGTTCTAAAGTTATCATCGATAACTGAAGACCGGATACAAAGATGAAGACAGGGATTGAAGACTGAAAATGTTTCTATGGATGCTATGAGAGTGGTGCTAACTGCACGTTGAACAGATAATGAGGTAAGTGATAGGTGTTGTAAAACACCTAATTTCATATCTAGTATTTATGTTTTCTTTGCTATTAACCTTGTGAATTGCATCTCTTATGTTTAGTTTTGAGATATTAGGTGCAATGGATTCATTGGAGCAAAAGGAAGCGGAACTAGTTCAAATCCAGGATTTATTCTCGTCATCTTGAAGATGACGAAAAGACGAAGACAATGGCGGAAGCATGATATCATTCTGACATCGTATGAAGAAGCCGCGAGCATTTGAAGCATATCAGAGTTGCGGAGTTTGTTAACTGAATTGTCAGTCTCGCAGGACTGACAATTGAACTGAAATCACTAAGGGGTTGCTGCTTCAGTGGGTGGCCCTTATCTGTGCGGTGAATTTCTAGAATCATTTAGATAACCCTTATATAAAGGTGTAGGGTGGCTGGATTAATCTTATTATCCTAGGCATCGAGAAAAGCCTGTCTCATTACAGAAACCTAAATTTCTGAGAAAAATGGCTGATGTCTGAAAGATTACACAAATTCAGAAGAAGGGAGAGATCGTGATTTTAAGAAGGATGAGGATATGTTTCTCAGAATCATATCGAGAAGAGGGTGGATTTGCTGTTAAAGGGGTTTGATTCCGGTGGTGTTGATATGAAGAACAAGAATAAAAGGGGATCTGTGAGATTTTGAAATCAAGCAGATAAGAAGAAATTGGTGATGGGTTTCTATGTGTCATTTTGTGAAACTGATTTAAGAAGATGGGTTGTGTTTGATTCTGAGTTCGATTGTGAACTGCATCTGTCAATGGAGGTTTAGGGTTTGCTGTTGAACTGAACGGTGAATATGAATTTAAGCTGTAAGTAATGATGTTGGTGATAGAATTTAGGGTTTAGTTGTGTCAAGAATGGTGTGATAGAACCTGACATGGTGGAATTGAAGCTGAAATGGAGATGCTGCTACAAAGGGTTCACAGTGTAGGAAATGGGTATTGCAGCCGAAGTTGGTAGTTGTTTCTATGAGTTATGTTCATGCACTGATGAGGATTGCTGAAGCTTATGGTGCTGGATTCGAAAGAAGATGGAGTTGGTCTTGCAGGAGGAATGTTAGTGCAGGGGAACAACACGATGCAATGGGACTAAAGCTGAGATGATGGAATTGATGGGGATGAATGCTTAGAATTTGAACTGAGGCTGAATCTGGTGCTGTTGATTGTCATGTTCAGTTCTTATTCAGTATAAACTACAGGTGATGTTGTGATGGCAGTGTGTAGGAAATGGAAGTTACTGCCTTAGATTTGTTTGGGCTTCAGTGATTAAAGTGTTGGCCAGAAGCTGTAAGCTGATGGGCTGAATGAAATACAGGTGATGGCAGTGATTGTAGGTCATCCGAACGGAATGGAGTTGCAGCTGCATTCGCAAAGAAGAGCATTGAGCTGAGGTTGCAGTGTGTGAACTGACTCAAGGTGGTACAAGGAATGACGAAATTATTTTGGTTCTGTTGTCGAGGTTGAGGAGATGATTGTACTAGCTCATTGCAGGTGGAATAGGAATGAATGTGGTTTGTAAATGAATTGAGATGCGCTAACAAAGCTTGAGCTGGGTTGCAGAAAGGAATTGGAATGAGTATGTGTTGCAGTGGGCTTGTTAAGCATGAGCAGCTGCTGATGGCGGTGACTGAAAGATGATGAAGTGAAGAAGTTGGAGCTTGAATGTGCCAGGGGGATTGCAGGCTAAGTCGCTGGTGCTGCTGGATGGACTTGGTGCTGTTGCAGTTGCAAGTGGTAGCTGAGTCAGGTGGTTCCGAGTATGGCTGTGGCAGTAGAGTTATGGTGGTAGTGCTGTAGCTGGGATAATAAGCTAGTGATGGCAAGAATGAGTTGTGGTGCTATAATGAAGAGTACAAGGGTTCTGTTAAAGAAGATCCGGAACTGGAGTTGGTGGTGTTAACTGTTGCCATCAGTTATGTCAAGAACAAGGACCTGAGATGCTGGTAATTTGTGAACTGTGAAGGGTTGAATGATGCAAGAGTGGATTGGAAATGGTGATTCTGAGATGTTTTCCGGCCATTTTTCCGGTCGCTTTACGACCACTTTCAGGCGATATTCTTTTGGACAAATTTTCTACATGGGTTTTTCTCACTAATGGGCTTATTGGACCACTTGGACTTTGGGCTTTAAAGACCTAGTTTTGGAAAGAATAAAAGCTACAAAAGGAAAAAGTTTTCTCCAACTTTGGAATCACGTATTATTCTTGGAGCTTTGGAGATAGATACAACTAGGGTTTGCTTTCGTTTATTTTTCATCTTCTTCAATTATTTTATGATTATGATTATGATGAAATCCATTATTATGAGTAACTAAACTCAATTATTGGTTATGGGATAAAAGTTGATTTCCAACATGTTATTTGATTCAATGAATTAGTTTTGTCTCAATACTTTATTGTTTATGTTTCATTATTAATAATGTCATATGATTTGAATGCTAGTTTGTTTGAGTCCGGAATCAATTAGATTAGTCTTCATCTCTATTGCTAGATTAGGATTTTTAATACGAAATAGTTGTTTATCCCTGATTCTAAGTAGCATAGTGTGAGTAGTGCTTGTAGTGATATATCCTACTAATCACATATGAATCATAACCTTTGTTAAAACGAATTAGTGCTTTTACACGTTTGTTTGCATTGATTAGTTTTATTTCATAGAACTTATTGCTCTTAGGGAGTTAAACTTAATTGTGCTTTTACACTTTAGGTTGCTTTCTAGGTAGATTTCACAATAGCATCTTTTAATGTTGTTTATGATAAAATCGGGAAATAAACGGGATACTCTTGCAATCAAGATATCCTAGGACTTTTAGTAAATGAGAGATTAAAATTCCAATTCTAGTCATTGATGAAAATACATGTTTGTGAATGATACTATCCCGTGACCAATATCTTCTCCTTTTTGATTATTCCAATTATTTATTTTGCTTTCAATTACTTTTATTGCTTAGATAAAAAAAAAAATTTCCCCCTTGGTTACTAAGAAACTGAAATTTTATAACAACAAAAGCCTCTCTGTGGAAACGAACTCTTTCTTATCACGTACTATATTTATATCTAGTTGAGTGAGAAAGTGAATTATTTTTGACGCATACGACAGCGATCAAATTTTGGCGCCGCTGCCGGGGAGGCATACGGCTTGTTACTAAGTTTTTAGTTTCTTATCATCATTTCTGCTTTCATATTTGCTTTTTTTTTTTATTGTCTTGTCTCTCACTTGTTTGCGAGAATTGTTTTCAGGTACCTATCCATGGCTTCTAAAGATTGGAACTATCCAAGGTGCGGTATAGCTACTCGAAGAGGCACAATACTCCAACCAAGTCAAGACACGACGGAAGAACAAGATTTAGAAGTGGAAGAAGAATTACAACTAGAAGAAGAACAAGAGGTTCCATTTGTAGAAGAACCACTAGTTGAAGAAGAAGAATAAGCAATGGGTGATGCAAATCGTACACTCAAGGACTTGGCTTCTCATAGGCTTGATGCACAACGGTGGTGTATTGATACAAACTCAACCTTCGAGATCAAGCCGGGGTTGATTAGAGAGTTACCGAAGTTTCATGGCATGGAAAATGAAGATCCAAACACGCATCTCATGGATTTCCACAACGTTATCATGGCTATGCTTCCACCGGAGACTAATGCGGATGGAGCAATGTTGAAAGCTTTTCCATTCTCTTTGGCGGACAATGCTAAGGAATGGTTGTATTATTTACCATCCGGAAGTGTCACTACATGGAACGGGTTGAAGAAACTCTTTCTAGAGAGGTATTTTCCTGCGTCAAAGGCTACTCAAATTCGCAAAGACATTTGTGGGATAAAGCAACGTAGGAGAATCTTTGTATGAATGTTGGGAGCGATACAAGAGATTGGTGGCAAGCTGTCCACACCACCAATTTAGTGACGTGATGATAATACAATACTTCTACGAAGGTCTCCAACAAGTGATAGATATCTTCTTGATGCAGCGGGTGGTGGAGCTCTAGTGAACAAGAGGTGGCCCAAGCTACCGAGTTGATTGAAAGCATGGCTGCAAACTCGCAACAATTCTACACAAGAGGTGAACCAATGGTTAGGCGAGTGCATGAAGTTACGGATTCATCATCACACCGTGATCAAAGGATGGATAACATGGAGCAAATGATGCAAAAGATGGCTGCGGTTATTTTACCTTCATATGGTGAAGAGTTGGAGCAAGCTAGTGCGGTCTTTCCAAATCAACAAAGACGGTATGATCCCTACTCCAACACTTACAATCCGGGATGGAGAGATCACCCCAACTTTAGCTATGCAAACAAGCAAGGCGCGGTTCAACAACCTACATTCAACCGTTCGGGTGGATTTCAACCACAACAACAACAATTCCAGCCGCAACACAACAATTTCAGCAACCACAACAATCGATGCAAAATCAAGGTTCCGATATCGATGCAAAGCTTCAAACTTTTATGCAAGGCATTTCTACCATGTTTAAGGAAAGTCAACAAGAAACTAAGAGTGCTATCAAGGAGTTGCAGACAAATGGGCTCCATGGCAATTGATATTAACAAGTTGAAGGCACAAAATAGTGGGAAACTCCCTTCTCAACCTATCAACCCAAAAGAGGGTGTCAATGCTATTACGTTGAGAAGTGGTACACAACTTGTGCAACCCGAATTACTGATTCGGGCAAGGTGGAAACAATGGAGCCAGTTTTGGAGGAAAAGAGGGATGAAATTCCCCAAACACCCGAGGTACCTATTCCTAACTCTAAAACTCCGGTTTCTACTTATGTTCCTCCTTTACCTTTCCCTCGCAGATTTGCAAGTTCCAAGAAGGCGGAACTAGAAAAGGAGATTTTAGACGTTCTAAAGAAGATCCATATGAACATACCACTCATTGATGCGATCAAGAAAGTTCCCAAGTATGCGAAGGTGTTGAAGGACTTGTGTACCAATAAGCGAAGTCTCAAAGATAATGAAGTGCTAAGTGTGGGGGAGAATGCTTCGGCAATCTTACAACACAAACTCTCATTGAAATGTAAGGATCCCGGTAGCTTTGATATTCCATTCATAATTGGTAACACCACATTTAACAAAGCTATGTTGGATTTAGGTGCATCCGTTAATGTTATGCCTGCATCTATGTACAATTCACTTGAGTTAGGTCCTCTTAAAAAGGCTGGAATTGTATTGCAATTAGCCGATCGCTCTAATGTTTACCCAATGGATATTGTTGAGGATATTCTTGTGCATGTTAATCAACTTGTATTTCCAACTGACTTTTGCGTGTTAGAGATGAATGAAGGGTCACCGGACTCGTCTCTTCCATTGGTACTTGGGCGTCCCTTCATGAAAACGGCGAAAACCATTATTGATGTGGACAAGGGAATGCTAAATATGGAGTTTGATGGAGAAACAATACGTTTCAACATTTTCGAGACGATGAGATATCCTAGCGATGTCCACTCTTGTTTCTCCATTGATGTTATAGATACATTGGCACAACAAGTATTTGAATTGAATGATGATGATGCTTTGGAAACCGTTTTGACTACATTCACGGATAACAGTGTAGAGTGTGGTAATGAATTCAAGGGAGCCCTTGGTGATCTTAATTCACTACAAGGATGCTCGGAAACTCATAATATCTCTTTTATTTATTTACCATGCAGTGATGAAAAGCTTGTACCTTCCATTGTTAAATCTCCAAAGTTAGAATTGAAACCTCTTCCCGATCACCTAAAGTACTTATACTTGGGTGATAAGGAAGATTTACCTGTGATTGTTTCTAACAAGCTTAGTGAATTACAGGAGCAAAAACTTCTAAGGGTGCTAAGGAAGTACAAGACGGCCATAGGATGGACAATTGCCGATATCAAGGGTATAAGCCCTGCCGTGTGTATGCACAAAATCCGTTTGGAGGACGATGCAAACCCAACAAGGGAAGCACAACGTCGTTTGAACCCTCCCATGATGGAAGTTGTGAAAAAGGAGATACTAAAGCTTTTGGACGTGGGTGTTATATACCCCATATCCGATAGCAAGTGGGTGAGCCCGGTACAAGTAGTACCAAAGAAATCAGGTGTGACAGTGGTGGAGAATGATAAGAACGAACTTGTCCCAACTCGTGTGCAAACCGGTTGGAGGGTTTGTATTGATTATAGGAAATTGAATGCCACCACTAGGAAGGATCATTTTCCATTGCCTTTTATTGATCAATGCTTGAACGTTTAGCTGGAAATTCTTATTATTGCTTCCTTGATGGTTATTCAGGTTATAATCAGATTATGATAGCGCCGGAGGATCAAGAGAAAACCACTTTCACTTGTCCTTTCGGTACTTTTTCTTATAGAAGGATGCCTTTTGGCTTGTGCAATGCTCCAGCTACCTTTCAAAGGTGTATGGTAAGTATCTTCTCAGAATATGTTGAAAACATAATCGAAGTGTTTATGGATGACTTTAGTGTCTTTGGTGATTCATTTGACCTTTGCTTGCACAACTTGTCATTAATCCTTGAACGATGTGTTGAAACAAATCTTGTGCTAAATTGGGAGAAGTGCCATTTCATGGTAACTCATGGCATAGTTTTAGGCCATATAATATCTTCTAAAGGCTTGGAAGTCGATAAATCTAAAATAGACCTTATTCGTGCTTTAACCCCTCCCACTACGGTGAGGGAGATACGCTTTTTTCTTGGTCATGCAGGTTTTTATCATATATTTATCAAGGATTTTTCCAAGATAGCATCACCACTTTGCAACTTATTGCAAAAAGATGTGGTTTTTAACTTTGATGAAAAGTGTATGGCGGCATTCAATCGTTTGAAAGAACTTTTGATTTCATCCCCTATCATTAAACCACCGGATTGGAACAATCCTTTTGAGCTCATGTGTGATGCAAGTGACTATGCAGTTGGTGCTGTGCTTGGGCAACATGTGGGGAAGATACCTCATGCTATTTATTATGCTTCTAGAATGTTAAATGAGGCCCAACAAAACTACACAACCACTGAAAAAGAATTGCTAGCCATTTTTTTTGCTTTGGAAAAGTTCCGCTCTTATCTAATTGGTACAAAAGTTGTTGTCTTTTCTGATCATGCAGCGCTTAGGTACTTGCTTATGAAAAAAGAGGCGAAACCGAGGCTCATACGATGGATTTTGCTCTTGCAAGAGTTTGATATTGAAATCAAGGACAAGAAAGGAATTGAGAACACCGTTGCGGATCATTTGAGCCGTCTTGCTGTGGATAAGGAAGCCATCCCATCGCGTGAAAGTTTCCCGGATGAGCAACTATTCTCAATTACATTTGGAGAGCCATGGTATGCTGACATTGTGAACTACTTGGTGTCTAAACAAATACCAAAGAACTTGTCTCGTGCTGAGAGGGACAAACTTAAGAGGTTAGGGAACCAATACATATGGGATGATCCATACTTATGGAAACAAGGTAGTGACCAAGTGTTACGAAGGTGCGTTCCCGAATCCGAGTTTAATTCTATCTTGTCTTTTTGCCATTCCTATGCTTGCGGAGGACATTTTGGGAGTAAGAGAACCGCTCACAAGGTACTTGAAAGCGGTTTCTATTCGCCAACCTTGTTTAAAGATGCATATATATTTTGTACAACTTGTGATAGGTGCCAAAGAACAAGCAATCTAGGTGCCTGAAATCAAATGCCACAAACTTTTATTCAATTTATTGAAGTTTTTGATGTATGGGGTATTGATTTTACGGGTCCTTTTGTCAACTCTCATGGGAATTTTTATATCTTACTTACTGTTGATTATGTATAGAAATGGGTGGAAGCTAAGGCCACCCCGACTAATGATTCTAAAGTGGTTTCAGATTTTGTGGAAGCTAATATCTTTGCAAGGTTTGGAATTCCAAGGGCCATAATTAGCGATGGGGGTTCTCACTTCAAAAACAGGATTTTACAAAGCTTGTTGAAGAAGTACAATGTGTCGCACAAGATTGCAACACCTTATCATCCCCAAACAAATGGACAAGCCGAGGTTTCTAACCGGGAGGTGAAATCCATTCTAGAGAAGACGGTGAACCCGACAAGGAAAGATTGGAGCATGCGACTTAATAATGCTTTGTGGGCTTATAGAACCGCATACAAGACACCTATCAGGATGTCTCCCTTTAGGCTTGTGTATGGTAAACCTTGTCATTTACCCGTTGAAATTGAGCATAAGGCGTTTTGGGCTATTAAGCAATGCAATATGGAGATGGATGGGGCGGGAAAGCAAAGGAAGTTACAACTCCAAGAGCTAGAGGAGCTCCGCAATGATGCATTTGAAAGCTCGCGCATTTATAAGGAAAAGACGAAAGCATTTCATGATAACATGATTTCTAGGAAACAATTTTGCATTGGGAAAAAAGTGCTTTTGTTTAATTCTCGCTTGCATTTATTTCCGGGTAAATTAAGGTCACGTTGGATTGGAACTTTTATCGTTACTAATGTGTTTTCTCATGGTGCAGTGGAAATTCACAGCATAGCTACAGGAAAAGAACTTAAAGTTAATGGGCACCGGTTGAAACCATATTATGATAATTTCACTTCCGAAGTGGTGGAAGGAGCTAACTTTGTGGATGCACTCCCTCTGGAGGAGGCATAGAAAGCAAGGAGATAGTCGGGCTGACGACTTTAAACCAAACGCTAAATGGGAGGCAACCCATAGGATGAGTATTTCTTGTCTTGTATCTATTTCTTTTTCTTGTTTTTAGCTTTTTCTTGTTTTGTTTTTACTTTTTCTGATTTCTTGTCATTATCATGTTAGAATTTCCCACCTTGACTTTCTTTGGACGATTCAATTTACATTGAGGACAATGTAAAGTTTAAGTGTGGGGGAGTGGTTAAGCATATGCATTGTAAAATTTTCAATTTTTTTGTGAAATAGTGAATAAGAAAACTCCAACTTGTGGATAGTTTAGAGTCACATAGTATTCATGTCGCTAAGATTACATCGAGATTCTCATAAGAGTCACTGAACTTAGAGATAACAAAGAACATGATCGGGTTTCTTACTTGTATGAGAGTTAAAGTTGGATTTAACCGTCCCAGTGGCAAATGAGGTGCAGATTGAATTCGGTATTAGATTTGTGATCCCCTATAGTGCAGACTACCCATGTTACATCATGTGAGGCACCGACCTTCATTTATAATATGTTCTTTTAGAGTGTGTGTCACCGTACGTTAAATCCGGGTAGAATGGTGATCTACCCAACCTCCCACCAATAGAAGCACTATTTTGATCTCTTGAGTGCTATTTTATCAATCATGAATGGTGACATCAAATTGCTAACTTAAATACCACTTGTGATCTTGTTCGCAGTTAGCACCATCCACTTTATCTCTCTCTACACCAACAGGTCCATAGAAACACCATCATCATCAACAAGAGGATCATCACAAACTCGAAGGAAAGTTGAAGACGTTTAAGGTTTGCAAGCAACAGTACAGAAATGAGCAGATTTCAGATTTGAGTATAGCAACAAAACAAGGAGCATAATTTTTTTTTTACAAGTTGAAGAATATTGTACGAGAGAGAATATTATCAAGATGAGAGTCAAGAAGTTTATGATATCGAGACATACGAGTTGTGGAGAATCGAGCGGTAAAGTACTTACATCATGGCCTTTGTACTTGCATTTTTATTTTTATCTTTATTTTGTATTTGTATCATTTTCTCTTGTTAAAAAAAAAAAAGACAAGAGAAAATTTTTATTAGGTTCATCATTAGTTTTCATATTTTGTTTATTTTTATTTTGTATTTATTTTATTATTATAAAAAAAAAATAAAAAATCATTGCATCATATTTTTGTTTATTTAGTTCGTATTTGGTTTTGTATTTATTCAATAAAGCCAATGGAATAAGAAATATTCGTAATGAAGTTTCAAGCAACAAGGAATTAGAGGAAAGAATCATCATTGTCAAGATTCTACGAAGTTCAAGAGTTGTCATCAAGAGTTGAAGACGAAGATGAAGACACCGATTGAATACCGAAGACGTTTCTATGGATGTCGTGAGAGTGGTGCTAGCTGCACATCGAATGGATAACGAGGTAAGTAAGCATATTCCCACCTTCGTTAAATGGTTGATTTCCTTTCTTAGAGATTGTCAGAAAAAAAAGGTTTTCAAAATGAATAAAAGATGTGGGTTTTCAAAACAATTCGGAGGGTTTTTGCCTTCCTACCATTCAACGTATCGCAGGATTCTCTCTTCATTCCTACCTGGACACATGTGTGACCCATAAAAAGCTATTTATTATTGAGAGCAACTTCATAAAATCCTTTCTGGTGAGGCAGAGTCGAGATTTTTGATCACTCCGAACCCGAATTTCTTTCGAGAAGGGATGGTTATTTCTCTCTCAACTTTTAAGGATGATATTGTGTTCATTTATGTGTCTAAATTCTTATGACTAGTGTGCAGAATCTCTATATCTTCTTAGCGCGTTGGATGCCATCCTTACGGAGAACTAGTAAGCTGGAATTGTAGGTTTTGTGGGTATATCTCTAGTAAACCCTCATGTGAGTTGTATGTATCCTATAGAATAAGTTTCGTTTGATTTTCTCGAGGACTAGCAAAGTCTAAGTGTGGGGGAATTTGATAGGTGTAGTAAAACACCTAATTTCATATATAGTATTTATGTTTTCTTTGCTATTAACCTTGTGAATTGCATCTCTTATGTTTAGTTTTGAGATATTAGGTGCAATGGATTCATTGGAGCAAAAGGAAGCGGAAATAGTTCAAATCCAGGATTTCTTCTCGTCATCTTGAAGATGACGAAAAGACGAAGCCAGTGGCGGAAGCATGAGATCATTCTGACATCATATGAAGAAGCTGCGAGCATTTGAAGCATATCAGAGTTGCGGAGTTTGTTAACTGAATTGTCAGTCTCGCAGGACTGACAATTGAACTGAAATCACTAAGGGGTTGATGCTTCAGGGGGTGGACCTTATCTGTGCGGTGAATGCCTAGAATCATTCAGATAACCCTTATCTAAAAGTGTGGGGTGGATGGATTAATCTTATTATCCTAGGCATCGAGAAAAGCCCGTCTCATTACATCAACCTAAACTTCTGAGAAAAATGGCTGATGTCTGAAAGATTACACAAATTCAGAAGAAGGGAGAGATCGAGAGTTTAATAAGGATGAGGATCTGTTGATCAGAATCAGATCGAGAAGAGGGTTGATTTGCTGTTAAAGGGGTTTGATTCCGGTGGTGTTGATATGAAGAACAAGAATAAAAGGGGATCTGTGAGATTTTGAAATCAAGCAGATAAGAAGAAATTGGTGATGGGTTTCCATGTGTCATGCTGTGAATCTGATTTAAGAAGATGGGTTGTGTTCGATTTTGAGTTCGGTTGTGAACTGCATCCGTCAATGGAGGTTTAGGGTTTGCTGTTGAACTGAACGGTGAAGATGAATTTGAGTTGTAAGTAATGATGTTGGTGATGGAATTTAGGGTTCAGTTGTGTCAAGAATGGTGTGATAGAACCTGACATGGTGGAATTGAAGCTGAAATGGAGATGCTGCTACCAAGGGTTCACATTGTAGGAAATGGGTATTGCAGCTGGAGTTGGGAGTTGTTTCTCTGAGTTATGTTCATGCACTGATGAGGATTGCTGAAGCTTATGGTGCTGGATTCGAAAGAAGATGGAGTTGATCTTGCAGGAGGAATGTTAGTGCAGAGGAACAACACGATGCAATGGGACTAAAGATGAGATGATGGAATTGATGGGGATGAATGCTTAGGATTTGAACTGAGGTTGAATCTGGTGCTGTTGATTGTCAGGTTCAGTTCTTATTCAGTATAAACTACAGGTGATGTTGTGATGGCAGTGTGTAGGAAATGGATGTTACTGCCTTAGATTTGTTTGGGCTTCAGTGATTAAAGTGTTGGCCAGAAGCTGTAAGCTGATGGGCTGAATGAAATACAGGTGATGGCAGTGATTGTAGGTCATCCGAACGGAATGGAGTTGCAGCTGCAGTCGCAAACAAGAGCATTGAGCTGAGGTTGCAGTGTGTGAACTGACTCAAGGTGGTACAAGGAATGGCGAAATTATTTTGGTGTTGTTGTCGAGGTTGAGGAGATGATTGTACTAGCTCATTGCAGGTGGAATAGGAATGAATGTGGTTTGTAAATGAATTGAGCTGCGCTAACTAAGCTTGAGCTGGGTTGCAGCAAGGAATTGGAATGAGTATGTGTTGCAGTGGGCTTGTTAAGCATGAGCAGCTGCTGATGGCGGTGACTGAAGGATGATGAAGTGAAGCAGTTGGAGCTTGAATGTGCCAGGAGGATTGCAGGATAAGTCGCTGGTGCTGCTGGATGGACTTGGTGCTGTTGCAGTTGCAAGTGGTGGCTGAGTCAGGTGGTTTCGAGTATGGCTGTGGCAGTAGAGCTATGGTGGTAGTGTTGTAGCTGGGAGAATAAGCTAGTGATGGCAAGAATGAGTTGTGGTGCGGTAATGAAGAGTACAAGGGTTCTGTTAAAGAAGATCCAGAACTGGAGTTGGTGGTGTTAACTGTTGCCATCAGTTCTGTCAAGAACAAGGACCTGAGATGCTGGTAATTTGTGAACTGTGAAGGGTTGAATGATGCAAGAGTGGATTGGAAATGGTGATACTGAGATGTTTTCCGGCCACTTTTCCGGTCGCTTTCCGGCGACATTCTTTTGGACATATTTTCTACATGGATTTTTCTCACTTATGGGCTTATTGGACCACTTGGACTTTGGGATTTGAAGACCTAGTTTTGGAAAGAGGAAAATCTACAAAAGGAGAGGGTTTTCTCCAACTTTGGAATCACGTATTATTCTTGGAGCTTTGGAGATAGCTACAACTAGGGTTTGCTTTCGTTTATTTTCATCTTCTTCAATTATTTTATGATTATGATTATGATGAACTCCATTATTATGAGTAACTAAACTCAATTATTGGTTATGAGATAAAAGTTGATTTCCAACATGTTATTTGATTCAATGAATTAGTTTTGTCTCAATAATTTATTGTTTATGTTTCATTATTAATAATGTCATATGATTTATGATTTGAATGCTAGTTTGTTTGAGTCCGGAATCAATTAGATTAATCTTCATCTCTATTGCTAGATTAGGGTTTTCAATACGAAATAGTTGTTTATCCCTGATTCTAAGTAGCATAGTGTGAGTAGTGCTTGTAGTGATATATCCTATTAATCACATATGAATCATAACCTTTGTTAAAACAAATTAATGCTTTTACATGTTTTTTTTTGCATTGATTAGTCTTATTTCATAGAACTTATTTCTCTTAGGGAGTTAAAATTAATTGTGCTTTTACACTTTAGGTTGCTTTCTAGGTAGATTTCACAATAGCATCTTTTAATGTTGTTTGTGATAAAATCGGGAAATAAACGGGATAGTCTTGCGATCAAGATATCCTAGGACTTTTAGTAAATGAGAGATTAAAATTCCAATTCTAGTCATTGATGAAAATACATGTTTGTGAATGATACTATCCCGTGACCAATATCTTCTCCTTTTTGATTATTCCAATTATTTATTTTGCTTTCAATTACTTTTATTGCTTAGATAAAAACAAAAATCCCCCCCCCCCCTTGGTTACTAAGAAACTGAAATTTTATAACAACAAAAGCCTCTCTGTGGGAACGAACTCTTTCTTATCACGTACTATATTTATATCTAGTTGAGTGAGAAAGTGAATTATATTTGCACGGCTGACAACCGGTCAGTAAGTAAGCATATTCCCACCTTCGTTAAGTGGTTGATTTCCTTTCTTCGAGATCGTCAGAAAAAAGGGTTTACAAAATGAATAAAAGATGTAGGTTTTCAAAACGATTCGGAGGGTTTTTGCCTTCATACCATTCAACGTGTCGCAGGATTCTCTCTTCATTACTACCTGCACACTTGTGTGACCCATAAAAAAGTTATTTATTATTGAGAGCAACTTCATAAAACCCTTTCTTGTGAGGCAGAGTCAAGACTTTCGATCACTCTCGAACCTGGATTCTTTCGATAAGGGATGGTTATTTCTCTTTCAACTTTTAAGGATGAGATTGCGTTCATATAAATGTTTTAACTTCTTATGACTAGTGTGCAGAATCCCTATGTCTTCTTAGCGCGTTGGATGCTATTATTTCAGAGAACTAGTAAGTTGGAAAAATAGGTTTTGTGGGTAAATCTCTAGTAACCCTCACAAGACTATAACTCGTCCACTAGGGACACCTAGGGGTTCAAAGGCTTGTTATACATGCTAAGTGTGACTGTAGCCTCGAGGAAATAAAGTTGTATATATCCTTCAGAATAAGTTTTGTTTGATTTGCTCGAGGACTAGCAAAGTCTAAGTGTGGAGGAATTTGATAGGTGTAATAAACACCTTACTATTTGTCTGTCGTTTATGCTTTCTTTGCGAGTTTTCTTGTAAATTATGTATCTTATGTTTGCTTTTGAGTTTAATAGGTACTTTGGAGTCATTATGAGCAAAAGAAGGAGAAATCGTCCATTTGGAGCGTAAAAAGCAAAAAGTTAAATTCTTAGGCGAGTGATACTTGGAGCGGGCTAGGTTGCGCAAGGAGGTGAAGAATGAACTGTCAGTTCCTCAAAAATGAAAGTTGAGTTGGGCAAGGAATTAGGGTGTCGTTTATCTGAAACCGACATGTCATGTTTGAGCTGACTTTCCCTTAAACATTAAGTTGGGGTGCCAATATCAGTTTTTGTTCCTACATGCGAGATAATTTAGTTCACAATCATTTACTTTCATTCCCTATATAAGAGGACAATCCATCGAGGAAGGAGAAGAGAGGATTGTAAAAGAGAAAGTGAAACGACTATTATGGGGAATATCTCTACTACTACTTTGTTCTAGGGTTTAGAAACATGAAAGATTTTCTTTTTATTCTTGTTATGAACTCCATGAACATGAGCTAGAGTTTTACTATTGGTTAATGATTAAGTTGATTTCACATAACATGATTCTTTGTTTCAATATATTAGTTTTGTCTCATATTTATCGTTCATGATTCTCTGAACATATAGTTGTATGAGTGACGTATTACAACATGATTTGAGTATTTGTTTTGTCAAGTTGCAAATTGGTAGAACTCATATTCATATCTAAAGCTAGTTTAGGATTCATCATTGAGCGATAATCCTTGAACAAAAGTAGCATACATATGGTTATAGCTTGTAGTGATATATCCTTGTAATCATATGTGAACCATGACCTTTGTTAAATTGTTTGCGCAATGTATTTCGGTTGCACTGATTAGCCTTATTTCATGAATCTTAATGCTCCATGGGAATTGAACTTGATTAGCGCAAGGTGTTAGGTTATTCTTTTGGTAGAACTCATATTCGCATCTTTTAATGTGTTTGTTGATGACAAGAGGAAATTAGCGGGATATTCTTTCGATAAGGTATCCTAGGGCTTTTGATAATGAGAGATTAAATACCAATTCTAATTATTAAGACAAGAACATGTTAGTGAATGAAAACGAAATCCTTGACCAATACTTTCACATATTCGACTTGTGTGATTTATTTATTTGTTTTGCTTTTTATTTTATTTTAGTATATAAAAATCAGAAAACCCCTTATTGTTTTATATAAGAGACCAAAACATATTGACAACCCAAGACCTCTCTGTAGGAATGATCCTTTCTTGCCCTTGTTATATTATATATTTTGAGTAGTGAGAAGGTAATTTATTTTTGACGCATACGACATCGATCACTTTAGTGGATCTTCGCATGTCCCGGTACATATATGTGACAATCTGATACGGTGTGATCCACATTATCCATCATTGTAATATATTCACTGAACAACCTATCGGCTATAAAAAAAGCTCTCTTCATATCACTCTAGGAAAAGGTGTAGTCATTGTTGTGACTATGACGTGCAAGACCTATATCATATTTACCTCGCAACAATTTTAGTTCGTCAACCTTTGTTCAGACTTATCGGATATCAAGTAAACTGATTTTCATTTGCAGTGTATACAACGAATTTCAAGTAGAGCACTACCCCGTGAAAGCCAAAAGTATCCAAAAATACTAAACCGCGCAAAATGAGAATATCACAACTGCAAATTCATAAATATTACAAGAATAATGTTTGAGACATGGTTTAAAATATAAATCAAATCATGCAATAAAACCCATATCTTTAAAACCCAACACAATGTGCCGACCATTTAGTCATAGTCCATGCGTGAAATTGTTAAGCTAACTACCTATCATGTTAGCCACATACAAGTTCACATATCATGTGCACATATTTTTCAAGAAGTATTATTAGACAACATAAACACAGGGAATACATAAACACCACACAATGAGGTAACGAAGGATTAAGGAGACTGAACCAAATTTCTGCTTCTAAAAATGCAGTCACGGTTTATCAAATCTTTGAGGTGTCAAAGATCACCTGATCATCTTGAAATTTTTTCAGGATCCATATAAATTATGGGAATACAACATATCCAAAATTCAGCACATTTAACGGTTCATTAAAACTATCCACCTCTTAACATGGCTATTCTTAATATCAACCCACAAAACTCAATTACAATTATCACACATTTTGGGGTGCCTAAAATGATCAAAAACTCATGCAATTTTTTCATTAGGTTAGCTACATATATATAAATATTGTACTAAAATTTCAGATTTATCCAATAAGCGATAGTGAGAAAAAATAAATAAACAATTATCTATCTAAGGTTTGAATTCAACACATTGTTGTCTCAGTTTATCCATGCTTCGAGTAGTACACGTGAACCGATCTTCTTGAAATTTTCACTGAACATTTACCATATAACTAAGTAATATATACTGAAATTTCATCACAATCCAACCACTGGATTTAAATATATCAGTAGAAGAAAAAAAAATATTCTAGGGTTTACAAGGTTCTATATAAGGTGTTCAAGCACGAATTGTTCACTAGGAATTCCAAAATTTCTAACATCAATTAGATAATTTGAGTACTTCATGATAGTTGGAAGATACCCAATTTATCAGTTTGCTAAGGTTCATAAGCCATGATCAAAATCCCTTATTTCATAACACAAACCCTAACTTCATTGCATGCAAGAAAAATTACCAAAAATTATACTTAAAACATTATGTGTAAACAAATTGCTCATTCTTTAATTTACCAAAGACATGCATAATCAAGGAAGAATTGTTCGAACCTTCACGATCCACAAGTTACACAAATAAGAGAATAGTGAGTTTCTAACAAGGAAACCCCTACCTCAATTATTGATTTACTTTAGAGGGTAATAACATTAACAATCCTCACAATTTATCTATCTTATAGTTCTATGAAGTGCAAGCACGTAGAGTTCTTCAGTTTTAGGGTGAGTTTGATAAGAATGAGTTTAGTACAGAATAGAATAGAAGAAATCCTCAGATATGTTCTAGGAAAATTTAAATCAACCTTTCCATTTCAATTTTTTTTTCTCACCGATTCCTATGGAATGAAACAGGATTTAAGGGTGCCTTCCCTCTATTTTGTTAAATAAAAGTATTTAAGCAAATAAGAAACCTTAATATGGAAAAATCACCCCTCATCACTTTTTATGACACATGTCTAGCTGCATGTAAATTAATTTAGGCACCCAAGCATTTTGACCAAAGAAGAATTTTATATATAGGTACTCAAATTTATTTTTTGAGGCAACCTAAAAGTGTAAAGGCATTGAGTACTGGAGCTTTAGGCAGTCTGAATACAAAAGTACTGTTAACGGGTATAAAAGTAGTGGAGCTTTAGGCAGTTTGAATATAAAAGTACTGTCAACGGGTTCACTTAAACCTAGGGCTGACAATGGATACCCATTACTGGGAACCGAAATCGGTAGATTCAGGTCCGATTTTGGGTCCTAAAGTTGTACCCATTAACAACTTAGGACCCGACGGGTATAGGGTAATCATTTATTCATCTTTTTAGCAAAATTGTAAATATTTTGCTAGTTTTGGCTTTGATTTTTTTTTTCAGATTTCATATTTTTCTTGCATTTAATATTTTTTTTAGTACATTAATAAAGACATACTTGTTAGAGCATAGCTCGGTTGAACCCAACAAGTGTTGGTATGTCAAGTTTGGTTGTCATATTTTAGTGAATCAAAACTCATTTAAGAGTCGCTTGATTATGTACTAGAGTCAACTTCGTATAGGTTAGCTTGAAAGTATTAGGATATGAGACATTACAAGTATTGCGAAGACTTGAGGAAGTGAAGAAGTAAGAAGCTACAACGACAACATCATCCTTCCACTTGAGGTTAGTGATATTTGACTTGAACTGTTTCATTCCCTAACGTATCTTTCAAGTCGTGCATATTGAAAAAAAACTGCGAAGCATGTTTGAACTCTAGATAAACATAGTACTAAGGAATACAATATGAAGTTTATTGCTTAACCATTAAAATTTGTAGATAAGACATCGACATAATCGTTTAAATGCTATTGTGATTATGTATGGGTATGAAGTGAGGATTTCATCCTAGGAAACAATGTTTTTACATGTGTTTTAAGGAAGTAAGTTCATAAACTTGTTTATGAATCGAAAAGGAAATCACCAGGCGTTATTGGGATTGTTATTCATTGCATACCTTGTGAACATCCAATATGTGTGATTTAGTATAACCGCTCACGACTTGTTTGTGTTATTGGTAAAACTATTCACAAAGGCCTGACTTATGTATTGGTATGACTTTTATTAGTGAAACCGATCTTAAGTATTCACCTGTGATGTATGATCGAGTTTGTGATTTTTTGAACCGAATCTGGATAAAGGGGAATCGATCCTATGAAGAGGTGCAGTACATAAAAAAGGGGAATCGATCCTTGTATGGGGTGCAACAAGGTTTATAGAAGAAAGGGGAAACGATCCTATGAACACGTGCACCACGTTTTTAGGCAAAGAGGAACCGATCATATGGACATGTGCAACACATATAAGTTAGATACCATATATATGTGGGGAACCGATCCTAGTACCTAGTCAACCGAATTTTGGAAAGCTAGTGTGACTATGCACAATATTCACATGGAGGTAGAACCGAATCTTGTTTTGGTAGAACCGTTAAACCCATGATTTGTGATTGAGTGTTTCTTAATCAATCGCATAGTTACTAAAGTCAGATAAACCGATTCTAAACTTGTTTGGAAGTATGGAAAATCGATTTCAATGTTGTAAGTATGAAAGAGGACATACAAAGTAAGGATGTCGACATACTTTGAACACGTACGATAATATTTATCTTTTATCGTTCAAAGTTATTCCTTGATAGCTACAGGAAGAAAATCCCAGGATCGAAATATAAATAAGTTAAGAATATTTTAATTAAGTTTGTTAATTTTATTTTAGGAAAATGAAAATTAGTAATGTGCATTTACTAGTTGAGATTTTCCAAGGATATTTTCGGTCATTGTTTTGGACAGAGCATTTCCAGGAACTATGGAAACCAAATTTGGAATGTATTGAATATATCTGAGAATATTTTCGGTTTTGGAAATTCATTGGTGTCCAAACTTCCTTGTATATAAATACTTGAAGTTTGCATTTCTAGCAAACTAATCCTTCGTTAAAGCAAACTTCCTCGGTTGTGTTGTTACTGGTGTAACCGCCTATTCGGAGAGCATAGTAACCTAATTAGGCAAAATCTCTTACGGCCGCTCAGTTTAAAGTCTTCTTTGGGATTGAGAACCTCTACGAGTACCGTTGGTGGGAAACTAGATAATTACGGTTTATCTTGTGTTTTCAATTGATTTGATTGACTAAAGGTGGTTAAACTTTTATAAAAATAATTTAGAAATTAAGTTATTAACATTTTCTTTATAGTTTTCTTACTACTCAACGGGTACTCGAAATCGATAAGTATCCGGAATTTTAAGCGGGTCCGAATCTGGGTCCACAAATTTAGGAACTGGATCCAAAATTGCTGGGAACCAGAACCGACTTTTAAAAGAAGAGTCCAGTGGTACCCAGGAGGACCCAGGCCCATTGACAACCCTACTTAAACCCGAGAAAAAGGTACAAAGGGTTACACCATTAACCCCTTGAAAATAACTTCTTCACGAAGCTCAGAATAAAACCAGAAGTAAAAAGAGTCATCTATAGTCATCGCACGAGCAAAACACCGATGTGTTCCAAAATACACAGTCCCGTATGAACCAAAACTGCTCTGATACTGATTGTGACATACCAGAAATTTTTCGCTTCCGATGGGTCGGGTTACGACCCGCCTGGAAAGCTTTGATTCTCCGACGCGTCACTTTGAAAAAACGATATTACAACTTTCACTAGAAAGTTTATTTTTATTCGAAGCGACTATCAGTCTATT
The DNA here is from genome assembly GCF_003573695.1 of Papaver somniferum. Classification (NCBI taxonomy): domain Eukaryota; kingdom Viridiplantae; phylum Streptophyta; class Magnoliopsida; order Ranunculales; family Papaveraceae; genus Papaver; species Papaver somniferum. Next base: position 2,813,993 of record NW_020622713.1, read on the forward strand.
TCTCCCAAACTGCTTAAGCAGATAAACATGGTTCTCATACCATGGGTCATCAAATCCATAAATGTTCTAAGAAGTGCATTAACGATAATGCATAACTAAGTTTCAAAAGAAACTAAATTACATAATCCAATTATTTCAAAACTTTATGTTTCTAAGAATTTATAGTCAGGAAGGTAGAAGAAGAAAAAAGTATGCAAGCTCTTTCACAAGTTGATGACAAATTATCTTATAATTTCTCTCTTTAATAACTACTAGTTTTTGTCGACTAATATCGAAATCTTAATTTGGATTTACAAGTTAGATTGCGTCAAGTAAAATTTTCTCCATGACCACCGCCATGCCTTATTTTTAGCAAAAATCACAGACACACACATCTCTATAACCATGCACGACTTTTAACAAGCATAAGATGATGCCAACAAACATACTGAGGGAACTAGTTAACTTGGTATCAATTATACAAAGTTGGCTTTTGTTTTTTGTATAACGGCTTAATCCTGAGAGTATTCAAAACTGGACTAGGTCCCGGGGTTTTTCTGCATTTGCGATTTCCTCGTTAACAAAATATTAATGTGTTCTTTACTTTAATTCCGCATTATAATAATTATTGTAATAAAGTAAATTACACTCGTACGCTAATCCTAATCACTTGACTTTGATCATATAGTCAACTGATTTTGTACCGTAACTATTGTCACGTGAAAATCAAGTTGTAGTATTGTCTCGACTTTGTCCATTGATGATCACACTTGGTATCATATTTATGGGTTTAAATAAAAAGATTGTGGTGAATTTGGGTACCCTATATTTTCACCACTGCTTGCCAAATATCTCCACTGGACGAGCTTCAAGAGCTTCCTCTAGGTCGAGACGAACAAGAGCATCAATTACATATGTTCTTCATAAACCAAGTTATTGGTTCTCGTAAACTTGTCTACCTTAAATTGTTACCTATGTGGGTGAATTATTTATTTTTTGGTTTTTTTATCTTTATTTGTAGACTCCGATGACTCTATTGTATCCTAAAGTTTATTCATATAACCACTGTTCACAAATAAACAGATATAGATAAAAAATAGAACCTTACCTCAAGCAATCTTCATAAAAATACCTTCATTTCAACTGTAATATGAGTACCCGTATCCGAGAGGGCTTCCTTGCTCTGATACCAATTGTTGCTCCAAAACCTGTGGAAGCGTTTAATCTGCACAACTACAACAATACTCTAAATATTTCCAAGAACACAATCACACATACAAACAAGAAGAATAAGAAGAACAAGTATTAAAAAGGTTGAATCACCGAGAATAAATAAGAAATTTTATATGTCACCATATATGAGAAAGAAATATACAAATCTTTAATCAGATAAGAAGAGACTTATGGTATAACACAAAACTACGTTCTAACTTAACTTTAATAGTTAAGATCGTTACCTATAGGACTCGACACATTACTTAACACGAACTATTTTTCCTACAAGTATAAGGTTTCCTAACTTAACTTTAATAGTCAAACCTCTTAAGATGTTATCTAAGGACCAAGCAATTGGTTTCCAAAGACAACTTGATTTCCTAATCTAGTCCTTACTGACATACCAACAGTGCAAACAAAGTTTCATTTCTTCAATGATAATCTCAGTTCTGAGTGAGACTAGTCATCTTTGCATAGATATATAGTCTTAGAACTCAAATATTACAGTTTAGGATTAGAATAAAGATACCTATAAATAAGAGTGAGCATTTGACCCGAAATCCATGATTTTCATCCGGCCCAGCCGTATTTTCGCGGATGGATGTTCGCATTGTTCACTAGTGGATTAGATGTGGTTGCAATTTTTGATATCCGACAGATTTTGGAATGGAAGTGGGTTCACTCTCTTAAAAATCTATCGGACATGCGCATCCGTTGGATTTAATATACCTATAATATTTTTACAAAATATATGTTAGTTATGTATTTTTAATAGTCCATTACATAGTTAATATATCTCATCATTATTTTCGTCCATCAAACTTTTAGGGCTTGAGCTTGAGACGCAAAATTAAATCATATCTTTCTCGATCGGCTATTATTCAAGTTATTTTTGTATTTTTTTTTTAATTTAAAATTTTAAGGATCATTCGCATCCTATCCGTCTATCTAAATCCGTTGGATATTGAATTGGATACATGTGCCAAATTTGAAATTCGTCATCTATTGGATTGGATGAGGACGAGTAAAATACCGGCTCATGCTCACCAACAATAAATTCATGGGAGCCATTTTTTTTTGTTAATGTGAGATAAATTTTGTGGTCTTAGGCCGGTTCCTATGGGGGTGGCTAACCCACTCATTTACCATGCCAGCTGGCCGCGCCACTATGGAAACATTTTTAAGCGATCGAGTCACTATCAAGCGATCAAGACTACACCGTTAGCGATTGAGACTCGACCGCTCGGTCTAGTTTGCACCGTTATCGATCTAAACTCGACCTTCTTCGGTCGATGCTCTACCGTGGTACCACCGTTCCATTCAGTTTCATTCACCAAATATTTTTTTTTTACTTCTCTAGAGAGCAAACCAGAAGGATTTTTTGCTTAAAAATGAGTAGTTCCAAAACAAATAGACAAAGAAAAAGAAACAAGAAAGAGGAAGAAAAATATGCTGCAAATAGTGACATCATATGGGTCCAGGATAAGTAAAAAGAGTTCACAAATGTTGTGCAACTAGCTGGACCTGGTGTATAACCTGCGCATTTATCTAACCATCCCGAGCGAGTTGGTTTACCTAAACTAAGAGGTGGGTGGTCGGAGCTAACCAAAGTGTTTGGGTTTATCCCCGAAGTTGTTCCATAATCCTTGTGAAGATATTGACAGCGTTTATATTTCATGAAAGGCAAAAACCACAGGACTCAAGTTGTGCGACTTATATTAGAACGTTGGTGGAACACTACAAATACGTTCTTTTTCAAGGATTCCGAGTGTGGTAAGTTTTATTTTTCCATTCAATAGTTTAATTTTTAGTTCAGAAACAAATTTTAATTTTTAGAGATTCATTTTTTTAGTTTGATTCAAATTTTAGTTCTACATATAAACTTTAATTTTATGACCATGTTATTTTTAAGGTTCACACTGTTAGATTTGTATATATTTACAGGAATAAAATGTGAGGGTCAAATAGTAGGAGTACAATTTAACCAAAACAAGTGGATATCAGAAGGAAGATGGAAACAACTAATTCCCTTATACCCACATGATACTGAAGGAAAGCCAGAATCAAGACAATTACACTCATATGGATTAAGATTGTCTGGGTTTAAGGCTTTTTTGAACCGTTATGATGCCAAGGGGATACACAAAGTTGAAGATTGTCCGAGATCGAACGTATTTTTGTGTTATAGTTGTCAGGCCAAGTTTTTTTTCTTCCCAATGCTCAGTGACATCAATTGGTTTCTCGACTCTTTAGAAGATTTAACTAAAGCGCCAAATTATGATTGGGGTTCCGCAAGTTTAGCTGAGATATACATAAGTCTCGGTGAATGATCGAGTAAGGATAAAGATAACTTGAATGGATTTTGGGTCGTATTGGAGGTAAAAACCACAATCCCTTTCTATTAATTGATTCATTATCGAGTTAATTGTTAAACTTATGGTGAATGTACTAACAGAACAATGTTCGTCGATGTTATTTTTCAGTATAGGTGGTATATTTACTTTATGGTCTGCGAACCTGAACTTCATGAAACACGATTAATTTTTCCAATCGTGTACAAGTATAAAGATGATAATTTGATTGCTCAATTTAATGATAGTCAAAATGTCGATGCTATGCAAGGGATGCAACAAGTGTGCATAACTAATACCAACATTAAGATAATGACGTATACTTATATTGACGAGTACTATGAACCAATAGCACAAGCCATGCTACAGTTAAGCCTTATCCGACTTGTGTTTTACGGTCCTAGTACTGGTCATGGTATCTGGTAATACGGAGAAAGACATAAGTTTCAGCTACAAGGCAGAAAGGTAAAACCAATCAAACCATTTCCGACTTCAATACTTTCCCATGATGATTGGTTTACATTGATAAATAATGGAGAACTTTGTTAAGAAGCTGAAGATTTGATCCAAATCCCAGATGATGACTTTGATTACTACAGTTGGTATCAAAAGGTATGCAAGCTAAATATTGATGTTCATCCACAAAACTTAGCTAGCATTGACTTTCCAGCAATTGTCAATTTTCCACTTACAGATCTTCCACCCCAACCTCCACTACCGACGGGCGAAGCATATACGTATCCTAACAGTAAAATTGGGTCGTCAAACATGCCTTCAATATCTTGGGAAGTCCATACTTTATCACCCATTGGAGATATTGTTACAATTCCACTTAGTAATGAAGGTATGCAGCAGAGCTATCCATATTATGGTGTGGTGGCATCAACAAAATGAGAGCCAGTTGAAAAATTTAACGTTTCTTTTCAATGAATTCCAGAGTTTTCACTTGAGAAAGATGTAGATACAGAGGGAGAAATTGAGTTATAAATTGCTCGAGACTCTATTACGGTCAAGTTCTCAAATGCCTGGTGATAACAATGTAAGAAGTCGTGGAAGTCGTGGAGGTCGTCATTCTAATCCAACTATGGTGGAAGAGACTCAGCTACCAATAACAGCAGTAACAACACCAACATCAACACACGTGAAGATGACGGAGTTCCAGTCTCCTATTGGTTTCATGCCCCAAGGTCCTGTACTTACTCCTGGTGGCGGCGTAAATATGGATGCATTTAGGCAATCCATAATTTATACCCCCAATATTTCACCAATTCCAAGCACATTAAATTCAACCATCTCCGGTACCATACCCAGGTTATGAATCGCCTGATGATACTCAACCACCATCTTAGACTCAAAATAGAGAGCTTTCAGAGGATCAAACAAGCTTAGGGGAATATATATATTTGGTAATTTTTAGTTTGAATCGTCGTTTGAATTGTTAATGTAATTGCACTTTTGTTTGATAAATAATAATCTTCTTTTAAATTTTTCGGTTGAAGTTAAAATTGAGAAATTAAAACATATAAATTAGATTAAATTTGGGAAACACTTTTAAGATTTCATAACAACTTCCATATCGGAACTCCTTTCCGTTGTCATGGAGCTACTTTGCACGACACCTTTGATAAATTTCCAGTAGGGTTTCACCACTTCTCATGTTTCGAGCCTCTTTCCTTAACATACCAATATACTTGTTAACATTCTTAGAAATATGGAGAACCGATCACTCAACATCATCGAATTACGATTTTTAATGTTCTTTGTTTCTTCTTCAAATTTCAGTAAAACGCGTCCCCAAAACGGAATGACCCGTAATGTGCCATCAACGATTGGATGATAGTGAAGAAAACATAATTTCTGCATATGCATTTATCTTCTAACGTACTAAATTTTCGCTGATCTGTAGCTCTTGAAGTTCTTGCTCTTCTTATTTCATTTTGCATATTAGCTCGAAGTTCAACTATATGATTTTCGGCAGCATGTTTCTTTTCTATGAACTGAGCCATGTTCATATTTTGAGCCATTACAAAATCTAAAAAAATAGGAAGAAGGTGTGAGTTGAAATGAAATTAGAATTGAATATTTATAGACGAGTGAATTTATGTCCGTTGGATAAAATCTGATGGGCGGTCTTGTTTCCACAGAGAGGCCGAACCTAAACCGCTAAGGGTCTGAACAATACCGAACGGTGTAATCTCGACCGCTCGGTAGAAACTTGACTTGGCCTGGCTAAGTTTTCCATGCCCCATAGTGGGTGAAACAATGACAAAAGTGGAGCTTTGCCGTGCTCATAGAACGGGCCTTAGTAGTGTTCTTTGGCGTACTAAATAATGAATGATTTTTTAGGGACCATGGTTTTTTTGAGGGGACCATGGTTTTATTAGGCCACCTTCCCTATAGTGATAAGGGGTGTCCTAAAACGTTGAAATGACTAACCTACCCTTAACTTAATTTAAGTTAAAACCAACCTAATAACCACCTATATATATAACCACCACCTCCTCCCACCACCACCGCCGATTACCACCACCACCACCTCAGATTATCACCATCACTAACCACCGATTAACACCACCACCACCACCGCCCACCACCGCCGATTACCACCACCACCACCTCTGATTATCATCACCACCAACCACCTCCTCCCACCACCACCGCCACCGCTTATTTAAGAAATGTAACAACATCAATGCAATCACAATTAAGCTCGGTTACATAATAATTTTATCGAGTATAAAAGACGCCAGCCGCAACCTGATTCTGCCATGGGACCACTCCGGAGGTATTTTCCAACAAACCCTTCACTTTAATTTGATTTTGATTGCTTCAATCGAATAGAAATCATCAAAATAGGGTTTTAATAGGAGTTACAGACCCATGTTCGGTTAGGCCGATTTTCCAAAAAACCCTACTTTACTAACCGAACTTCTTGAAAATGAAGAACACGAAGAACAATTCGGTTCTATTGGATTTAAAACTAAGTCACCGAACTCTCTGTTCGGTTGTTTCGCAAAAATTTTTAAAACTACAAAGTAACCGAACTCCACCCTTAGAACCGAAAAAAACAAATCCAGTCTAACCGAACTGTGTTGTTGTGGCCACTATGTTGAGTTCCAAAATAACCGAACTTAGCCAATAGAGTTCGTTTTGCTCGCAAAAACTTTTAAAACTACAAAGTAACCGAACTTAGCCAATAGACGCTGGAACTTCACATTTTTTTTGTTTGTTAAGTTCAGTAACTTCACAATTTTATTGCAGAAACCGAACTCAGAGTTCGGTTGGTTAGCTGTTTGGTTCAAGTTTGCGAAAGAACCGAACTTTGTAAACTTATATACTCTTATATTACGTAAAGTTCGGTTAGATCAAAAGTGCATACAGTTTGCGAACCAACCGAACTTTGTACACCAAATTTCGGTTAGTTGAGAACCAACCGAACATAACGCTGTAACTCCTAGAAATTTTATTATTTGAGAGTTCGGTAACCTGCGTGTTTGGAACAAGTAACCGAACTACACTTTCAGATGAGTTCGGTTACTTGTTCATCTCACGGGGCAACCGAACTACAACTTCAGATGAGTTCGGTTACTTGTTCTTCATATAAAGTAACCAAACTGTTCAAAATCCAGTTCAAATCCGGATCATTTTGAAGATTAACAAATACTCTAGGAGAGGATGGAGATGAAGAATCAGATGAGTTTTCATCATTTGAATACTCAAAGTTAGTGAATTGGAAAACTTTTTTATTTTCCATGTTTTTCTCCTTCATCTTCTTTAACTCTACTCTCTCAATAATTCTACTCAACTAATAATAAACCAATCTTTTAATTTAATCTCACTTATTGTTTTTAACTAAATCATTCACTAATCATAACCTAAAATTAATTAAGAGGATAAATTAAGTATTAAATAAATAACTAGATATGGGGTGACCTAAAATTACTTCTAATGTCTTTACCCAAAACAAAACCATGGTCCAAAAAAAACGATGTTCCCCAAAAAATCGTTCTAAATAATGGTATTTGCACCTTGTTGGCCCATGAAATTACGAATTCCTTCGTTTCCCCATCCAAACACACAATTTTACCCTCAAATTAGCGGACCCGGAATTCTCCCAAACCCGGTGGATTCTTAGTTCTTACTGAAATAATAAAAATTATAAAGAAAATTCGGTCTAAACTTGAGCTAGAGGGTCCACTCCATTAGTTCATCTCCCTCCCTCTTTTTCCCTCCAGAATCCCAGATCTAACTTCCCCTTTTTTGTTTCCATGGAGGACGATCAAAAGCAATCCATTCCTAAATCAAGGCCCGAAGAAGAGAATAGGCAACATTTTTTGGATTATGAATTCGTACGTCCTAAAACCTCTTCGATTCTAACTCATGAAAAGGTCCATTTCTTCTACAAGCTTCACTCGTATCTTCTGAATGAAAATGTGAACGTAGAGAACGGGTTTCATTTTAATGAAGCTCAGCTGGAGAATTTCATATCTAAATTTTGGGGTACAGAGGTGAAGAAAAGGCCATAGTGGATGAACTTCAGTACTTTCGATGCTTTCACAGCAACACTAGTACACTACAAACATATGTAAGTAGTTGATTAGAATCAAATTTAGGTTAATTTTTGTTGATTATGAACGAATTTCATGTTAATTTTTGTTTTGTTGTTATTCTAGTTGCTGATTAGCCGTGAATTTCATGTGAAATCTTGTTTCGTTGTTGATTCTAGTTTTTGATTAGAATGAATTTCATGTTTCTGGTTTTGTTGTTGAATGTAGTTGCTGATTATGATTGAGTTTCTTTGTCGTACTGAAGAGACCACGAAAAATCACTTGTCACGTGGTTAGTGCTTAGTTAGAATTCAGAGAGAAGAATTGAGCGTCTTTGTAATTTGTTGCATCAAGTTTATCATTGTATTGAATCATTAGGAAAAAAGGTACAAATACAATTTATGAGCATATGATGTTGGTAGTGAGTGTAGCTGTGGAAGCTCTTAAAAAGCTAGACGCGGCTCCGTGTTCTTGTTTCAATAATTCCACAATCTTTTTCTGGTTTGGTTATTCCATTTTGATTCTCACTAGTTTTTTAAAGTATTCTTTCTACATTTTCCAAACACACGATTGTTATTTGCTTATAGCATGCAGCTGGTAACCTAGCAGGATAACAAATCTACTGCGAAGATGTTACTCGTGAATACACACAAGTTGCAGTTTATAACCCATAAAATACGGATTATAACAAATTAACATCTCATTGTAACTAGTATAAGGTGTTGTTATTAAATACCTTTAACATGGTAGTCGCAATAAACATGGCAAACCGCTTTGAAATGGATATTGACATGATTTATCTGGCGTACTTACCTCTCATCAGTTCTTTCCCATGTTTACGACCATTGTACCCCTGCTTGTCCTTAGAGAGTATGTTCTGCAGTTTGGTCTTGATGCTATAAGCTGTTGTCAATGATGTAAGAAAATTATCTTTTAATGTGCAGAATTTTGAGTATGATGACAGAACTGGTCATCTCAGCTGGAGACACAACTTGTTCACCAGAGATGACCCTACTTTCCAGATGATTGTACACAGTAAGAAGGGAGTGATGAAATGCCCCTTCCAAAAGCGGTTTCACCTCCAGCTGATGATGTTATTAAAGCTGTACATCTTCTCGAAAAAACTATTCAGACTATTCAATTAGGGGTGACAAGTATTACGCAAGAGCTTTCTCAGCAAGAAAAGGAATTGAGTAGCGCAAAAGAACAGTTAACGCAACTAAAGAAGCTCATTACAGGACAGAAGGTGGTTCCACATTTGGATAGATCGAAAAAGCCGACTAAAAACAGAGCATTTCAAGTTAGTGCTGATGCTGGTTTGGTTATTTTGGGAAAAACTTGTTATATGAATTCTACATTGCAATGCTTGAATGCTGTACCTGAATTGAAATTAGAGCTGAATAAGTAAGTATTTTTCATGCATTTGCATTTTTTTTTTAATCCCAAATAGTTGCTTTAATTTATTTACTTTCTGTTAGGTATCATGGTCGCAAGATGCCAAATAACTCTTCCCATCTTCTCACTGTGGCAACTCTCGATCTATTTGCTGAGTTATATCGCACAAAAGAACCTGTCCACCCGAGGAAGTTTTGGAAGGTGAGTTTTTATTGAGCTTTTTTCTTCATCATCATCTCTTATAGATTGGTATCAGATTGTGTATGATAAAAACTCAAAAGAAAAAAAAGAAGGGAAAAAAAACAAGGGTGAACTGAAAAACAATGGTGTGCTAGAGAAAAATGGAGCCAACCCAGGATATGAGTGAGCAATTCCCTACCTAGCCCCTATGCATACCATTTTATCTCTTTGTAAATTTAAAATGAGCTTGTTTTGCACTCATTCTCGCATGCTGGCATGGGCAAAGAAAACCTTATTTGCAAGCCTTTGACAGATTTATTGAAGAAAAATAGCTTGAGGTAGAGTCCTGAATCTGAGCTAGCTTTGAGCAGTTAAAGGAAATGGCGACAGCTACTCTGTTTTGGTTTTACCTCCTGACTTCTCCAAGGAATTAAAAGTTTAAACTGATGCTAGTGATAGTGAATTTGGGACAGGTCTGATGCAGAATTCCATTGCTTACTTTAGAAAGCACGTGATAACGCTTGCTTGAAATCCTATTTACGTTGTATGTGCAGCTATAAGCCGGTCATATGGGCCTCATGGTTGTCCCTTGCAGAATGGTGGCTCAACACTTCATATCACACCAGTCTAAACTGACTCAATTTCAAGCCTTATCTGGGTATGCACCACCCCAGGTTGGCCTTCATTCTTCTAGCATCATCAAAAACTCCACCTTTGAGGACTACATCCTACAGAGAGGAGTTATGACACATTGTATCAAGCAACAAGCTGATAAGAATTGGATCGAAAGGTCTTTTAATGTAGGTGATTGGGTCTGTTTACGTGTGCAATCTTACCGACAGACATCAATCCAGTTAAAAAGGAGCCTAAGGTTATCTCCAAAGTTCTACAGTCCTTAGTGTTGGACAAGATTGGAGCAGTTGCATATAAACTTCAGCTACCACCTACCTCGAACATTCGCCGAGTTTTCCATGTTTCATAATTGAAGAAGAAGGTGGGAAAGGGATCACTGCCACAACAAAGAGGGATTGTTGTACACTCTCGTGGCCATGGTCACATGCTGCTGAAGGGAGGGTGCTGCTTTCATCAAGGCAAAATTTCCTAGATTAATCCTTGAAGGCAAGGGTCAGGCTTAGGAGAGGGCATTGTCATGTCCCTTGTAGTACTTAGGAGAGGCATTCATCAAGATACATCTGTAGTGTAGATCACTACAGATCCACTTTTATTTGTCAGCATCAGTGAAAGTTTGAGTTTTTTTTTGCCAGAATTTATGTTTTCTGTTAGGTCAGATTAGTTTATACATGATTTTTCCTCTACGAATATCAATAGCTACTATCCATGATTTGCTCAGAAAACCTACATGTATGTGCAAGTTTTATGAATTTATCACATCTTGGGTTTCTCATTGTTGCAGGAATTTCGAAATAAGTATCCAGAATATGACAAGAAGCAGAATGGTTCCTTCATGGAACAGGTATTCTGTTTTTCTTGTGAAGTTCTGACAAGTTTCGTTGATGTAAATTTGTTATTTGCTTATCAACTGATGTGGTCTATTATATAATAATAGGATGCTGTTGAATTTTGGATGAAAATCATGGAAACTCTTTCAGATTCTCTTGGAAACCCAAATAACAGGTATTTCAGTTTTTCTTTTGTTTTTTTTTTTCTGTGGGATTTTATTTCATTAATGTTTTAGAGCAGTTCTGTTTATTTATTCATACGATTTGTCTAATTTTAAGCTTTCATTGGTACTCACTTGTAGTGAACATCCTGAAGCTCTGAAGAGACTCTTTGGAATTGTTTTATTGAGCAGGTACTTTCTCGTATTTACCATGTTATGCTTAATTTTTGTCCCTCTTGCTTCTGCATTATGTCCAGAAGGTATTCATAGAACGTTGTTTGCTAGCTTGCATCATGAATCTGGGGAGAAAAACTCAGATAGAGAGTTTTCGTACATGCTTGACTGCGATATCTCGCCTAAAGTGAAACATCTGCTCGGGGGATTAAAGCATGTAAGTGCGTCGTTACATGAATTTTATGCCTCAACTCTTTCCTATTCGCGTTTATTTCTAGACCTTAATTCACATATTTTGTTTCTCTAGTTGTGTCATGTATAGAATTTTTCTGAACATTTAAAGTTAGAAGCACAACTTCTTTCTTGACCGAATTGGATGTATTTGTCAGTCAATTCAAAGTCATGGTCTCATCAGCTATTAATTGTCTGACATTTTGGTTCCTGCAGGGTCTGAAACATCTAAAAGACTCAGTCATTGATGAATTACCAAGGCAAGGATTGCATTTTTTAACTGAGATTGGAAAAATCTTGTCTTCCATCATTTCCTTGTGCTGTAACTATTGCTACAAGCTAGAATAAAGTAGTATGTACTCTCTGTCCAAGTATCTAACTGTCCAGTTTTGTCGGTTTTACCGAGATGAGAAATCAGAGAAGGATAAGAAGACTTTGCGGGTAATCTTATATTTGATTTTCGTGAACGCAAACTGTGTTTTGTTTATGGTAATAGTAAATAGATTTGATCCTAGTATGACTATTGTGAAGCTGATTTCTTTGCAGTCTATAACCGTTTATTGCCCTCATACTCTTCAAACTATCTTATGATTTATTTTTCTATTCAGAAAGTGGAATACCCACTGGAGTTGGATGTTTATGATCTGTGCTCACCCGAACTTCGAAAAAAACTGGAAGCTCGGCGCAAGGTACACATAAACACCATAAGATAGCTTATAAAAGCTGTTGTTGCTTCTTACGACGAACGTTTTCTGTTTGTTCCTTTTGCTTTTGTAGCTTTAAGAGACATCTTCTCATTGATCGTATCATTGCTCGTCCATTTTGATAGGCTTCCTACTGATGTTTATGTAGTCGTTAACCACATTTTTGTTTTATATTCATATTCTTTTCTATAGCTTTTTGATGAAGGAAAGAAAAATGGTTCAAGAATTTTGGACAAAAACCTCAAAGAGACTGAAGTCAGGGTGCTCGACTCAGAGGTATTGAGTCATATCCTTGAGCAGTTAAATATAGCATGCCGTGATCCCAAAATTCGTTTTGCAAGCATACAGAGCGCAGTAACAAGGGTCATATTTTTGCAAGTAGCTGAACGGGGTATCACGAAGAAAAGAACTCAGCAAGGTAAATTAGGAAAAACACCCCACTGTAGGTAACGAATGTGCATTCTTCTGGATTTTCATTTGAAGTGCTGACTTTGAAGGACCATTTCAGGTTCTACTTCTGATGGTCTGATAACCGGTATATATGACTTAGTCTCTGTCTTAACACATAAGGGAGATTCAGGTTCTACGGGTCATTATTATGCTGCTGTCAAGCAAAGGAATGGTGAGTAAGAATCCATCACCTCATTTAAACTTAGAGCACCAGTGAATGAGTTCATTTGAACATTAGATTATATTGTGTTTATGCAGGCAAATGGATTCTATTTGATGATCACATTTCAACTGCCATGCATCAAGGGGATGTCACAAAGTTTTGTGGAGGAGTAAGAATGAATGAAACAGCATATGTTTGTATGTACAAATCTCGTGTTACTCCTAACCAAGGCGATTGAGGCATCTTTCAACTGAAAACAGTCTGTACATACATTTTGAGGTATCATATGGTGGTAGGAGTTATTCTAACGCGGCTATCTTCAGATGCCTACATAGAAGACACGAAGTTATAGTTATCTACAAACTTAACAAACATATCAACTGAAGAACACAAGAAAATCTTGTCAGTTGTCGTTACGAAGTACATAGTTATCAGCATAGGATCAATTTGTACATAGTATATAGTTACATAGATGATGTTCTATAGGCAAGATATGATAAGGATACTTGTTGCTGAATGCTTACTACTTGCTATCAATAACAATTCTGCAATTGTACGGGAAATTCAGCAGATTGCAGACTAACGTTTTTTTAAGTATTTCGGTGAACATTCAAACTTAAACATTACAGATACTGATAGCGAACATGATTCCAGCTCTGATCAAAACAAAAAAAAACATGATTCCAGCTCCAAAAATAAATCAGGCAGTCTTTCCTTGCGCTTTGGACTGGTACTAAAATTCTTTTTGCCTTTCCACCAGAAGTTGTAGTTTCCGAACTTGCACTTCAAGATGCACTGTCGTGCCAAGTTCTCCAAACAAAATGAATAAAATCGGAGTATCTGAATTTTCTAGTGTTGTTTACTTTTTTTTTTCAGCACAACATCAAGCTAGAGTAAGTTGTTGTTTCATTTTGGCAAACTTAAAAAAACTTTGAGCGCCATCGTCCCGGTGCAACCACGCCAGCTAACTTGGCCCCACTGCCAATACCAGCCGCCATCCCAAAAATGTAATATGAGCTAATTGGTAGACTATGCTGATCTTAGCAAGTGCCCAGTAGCGCCCAACCAAGATGTAGGATTCCAAAAGTGATGCTAGAAAGATGTGATATCGTTTTCATCCCGTAAGAGCAACTGCAGTGGTGCGATCAAAACCAAAGATCAAAGATCAAAAAAAAGATCAAAATTTGGGTTTAGTCCGTGTTGTGACGCAACGGTACATGATTAAAATTTCGTCAGGCGGACTTTAAAAGTCCGCCCCATTTTTTTTTTGTAAAATTTCATCAGGCGTACTTTAAAAGTCCGCCCCATTTTTTGTAAATTTCATCAGGCGGACTTTAAAAGTCCGCCCCATTAAAATTTCATCAGGCGGACTTTAAAAGTCCGCCCCATTCTTTATAACTTTCATCAGGCGGACTTTAAAAGTCCGCCTCATTCTTTTTTTTTTATTTAATTAAAATTTCATCGGGCGTAATTTAAATCTCCGCCCGTTAACAAGCGTACTTTAAATTTACGCCCAGCAACAAGCGTACTTTAAATTTACGCCCGACTATATTAGAATTTGGGATTTGGTCGCGACCATATTTGGTCTGGAATTTGATCTTTGGTTGGGATTTGATCTTTACTCCGTCCCACTGTGTTACGATCTCATCCCAAATTTTTGGTTATACTCGCCCACTGTGGATGCTCTAAGAGAGTAGACCAAGTTGTGCATGGAAAGCCAGGTACCACTCGCTAACTATAATTCTAGAACAACACATGGGTGAATTGAATGATCAAGGTCTTGGAAGAATGACAATAAAAGATGAAAAATCCGGCCTTTAGAATGTTTTTCGGGGTTCGGATTTTCCACCATCCCCAAAGCCTTCTTAGCTATCATAATTCATAGCGTGATTTTGCACTTCGATTTTCTGAATTTGCAAATACCATCATCCCACTCCAAACGAATGAAGCTTATTCACATTTGTATTAATTGCGTCGCACCCACCAAAATTTTGCAAAGGTGTGAATCAAATTTCCTACACAAAGTTGTCGGGGATAGCAAAAGCCACCATTTGAAGAACAGTCGTAAACAAATTCATACGTGATATCAATAAAATAAATTTGTAAAATAATCATTTTAGGCAAAGGCAGACAATTTCTTTCTTGATGTGAAGGCCGAAGGCACACCAAGACCACGTAAATGAGTCACAATCACTTGCATTTTGGCTAATTGTTATTATATCATAGCACACATAAGTGAACAAGCTTATTAAACTCTCCCAAGAATAGGGAGAAAACAATGATATATGAATGATTTTCCATATGCAAGCCTCAGCCGCAACCACCAAAGTCACACTTGTAGTTCATCAAACCTGCAGTCTCCGTGGAGATTAAAGAAAATCAATACCATATAGTATCTTTCACCAAAGTGAAAAAGCATGAACTAGTGAACCCTTAGTGACCTTTAGGTCCTAATCCAGTAATACCAAAACCATCAAAACGAAAATCACATAAAAAGCGCAGGAAATACCATTTTAGGCAGAGGTGTCCATGAGGTCTTGAACCTTTGCTTAGTGAGATATTACCGGAATTACTTGCTAGAGACAGTGAACTATGTCTTGAACTGCTAGCATTTGATGTAATTCGTGATAACAACCACGGGTGATATCTCCAAGATTGCTGCCAAGCTCGTGCCGTTTTGTCCAATTTGGCCCTGGACATATCATGTTTCTCAGAATGCTCTAGAGAATCAAAGCTCATATTCTCATAGGAAGCGGCCCACTTCCTCATTCAGATAGGTGAGTTTCCATAAAGAGTGTTACTGCTACACCCCACTTCAATATTAAATTGAAACTATAGAACCCATTAAGACTTCTTAAAAGTCATCCTTCACATGCAGTCACACTATCACGTCTACACCATAGGGAAGGGACAGAGAATAAAATTCTCTGATAGTGTTTAGCTTTACCCACCACAAATTAGTTGTCTCATTTGAAACCTTGATCTTGGGATCTCCAGTCAGCAAGGTTGAGTATCCTTCATGGCAAGTTTAATTTATGAGCTTAAGCCCCTTCCCCCTCGATGCATTTCTAACTATCTCTTGGGATAAACCTTTCGTCAAAGATTGCGCGATATTCTCCTTGGACTTTATCCAATCAATGGAAATAACGCCGATTGATATTAGTTATTTTCAGCTTTAGCTATTATATCTTGGCTAACACAATGTATAGATATAGCTGGCACAGGCCTATGCCAGAGAGGAATGTCTTCTAAAAAGCATCTTAGACACTCAGCCCCCTCTCGTGCTTTATCTATCGCAATACTCTCAGATTCCATAATGAATTGAGCAATATACGTATGTTTGGAAATCTTCCAAAAACAAACCTTCCTGCTAGAGTGAAAACATATCCACTCGAAGACTTAAGACTCCTCTGAGTCAACTATCCAGTTTGCATCACAAAGTCCCTCAAGGACAGCAAGATACACTTCATAAACCAAACAAAAGGTAATAGAGTATTTTAGGTACCGTAATACTCTACTAAGTGCTCCCCATTCTCTTGCTCTGGAGAACAAGTATATCTACTTAACTTACTCACACTATAGGCAATGTCTGGACACTTATAGTTCATTAAATTCATTAGACATCCTATAACTCTTGAGTATTCAAGTTAAGATACTCCACTATCCTTAATTTTCTTGAGTCTACAAGAATAATCGTACGGAGTACAAGCAGGCTTACAATCACACTGATTGTATCTCTTAAGCACAAAATTCAACATAATGAGAACGACTAAGACTATAAATGCTAGATTATCTTCTAATCCTCATCCCCAAGATTACATCAAAAGGGCCTAAGTCTTTCAAGTCAACATTCTCATTCAGTGCATTTTTTTAGTGGAATTAATCACATCTATGTTTGTATCAAGTATAAGCATATCATCAACATACAAGCATACAATCACACAGGCATCCTTAACAAGTTACTTGTAAATACACTTGTAAGATTCATTAACTTAAATCCACTACACATTATCAGATGATAAAATTTTCCATGTCATTGTTTACGTGCTTATTTGAAAACCATACAAAGATTCGTTCAATTTACAAACTTTATCTTCATAACCTTTCACTACAAAGTCTTTAGGTTGGTCTATGTAAATTTCTTTATCTAATTCACGGTTTTATAAAAGTCGTCTTAACATCCATCTGATGTATCTCCAAGTTGTTTATAGCAGCAATATCAATTAGCATCTCAACAAAAGTAATTCTCGTCACAAGTGAATAAGAATCAAGGAAATGTACACCTTGTTTTAGATTATAGCCTTTAGCTACCAACTTAGCTTAATATTTTTCCACAGTTCCACCTACCTATCGTTTTCTCTTAAAGACTCATTTACATCCCATGGTCTTACTCCCTGGAGGTAAACTAGCAAGCTCCCAAGTCTGGTTCTGACGGACTGAGTCCATTTCACTAAATGAAGCTTCTTACAAGAATGGGTTTTCAGTAGATATCAAGACTTCTTTACAAGTCTGGGGTTCAGACTAAGCTTGGCATGTTATGAAGTCTGTTTCATAAGAAGTCTCAAGTCTAATTGTTTTACTTCTCTTAGGCTCAACATCAACTTCATCTTCCTTTCAAATAATTTCTGACTATTTGAAAATAAATCTGGGGGATCAACAACACATCTCTAATGAGGTACAGGTTTAGAATAAACATGTTTAAAGAACTCAGCATCCCTAAATTCCGTAATAATATTCACACCAAAGTCAGAAAAAATCAGAACACACAACCAAAAAACTATGTGTAGAAGTATACTCAGCATACCCTATATGAAGACACAATCAACATTTTTGGTTTCAATCTAACTCTTTTAGGAAGAGGAATGACAACTTTAGTCAAACACCCCCACACTTTGACACACTCATAAGAAGGTCATATACCTTTCCATAAATCATATGGAGTTTCATCTGATCCTTAAAAGGGTACTTTATTCAGGATAAACTAGTTAAGAGGACTTCCTCCTCCCACAAGACCGCAGGTAATCCTGAACTAATCAACATGGTAATTATGATCTCCTTAAGGATACAATTAATATGTCCAAGGCTTCTAATTGGTTATCAACTTCAAGTTTATACATCTTAAGGCTTCTAAGGCATCATCCTTATCCCTAAGCAATTATACAAGATAGTACCTCGTACAATCATCTACGGAAGTTATAAACCATCTTTTACCATAGTGGTTTTGGGTTGAAATCATGTCAATTAGGCCTAACTGAATTAACTCTAAGGGATTAGAATTACTATGAACATTTGTGCTAAAAGATTTTATAGCATATTCATTTCACTTTTGTGTTCAAGATCCAAACTAAATTTGGGTACGAAGCCTATGCTAGGCAATTTATACATTGACTTATAATTTTACGGTTCCAAGTCTACCATGCAAAACATTCAAAGACACACAAAAGAAAGCACAAGAATCAACTATGTTCACTTCATCAGATTTTCCTTCAAACTTATATAGACCCTAAGTCCTATAACTTATCGAGAATCAATACCCTTAGTTATAACAAGTTTTCCACATTTAATTAAGATCTTCAATCTTTTACCATCTTCAAGAGAACAAGATACAATATTATTTCATATGCTCGGAACATGAAAACTTCATTCAGTGTTAGAATATTACAGATATGAACTTATGCTCGACCTCTGTCGCAGATGAGTTAATCATAAAGAGTTTCTCGACATCCCCTATCCTCTAATAGGAGGTGAACAGGTATTTGTTTCAACAAACATTCTTGGTGGCTCCAGAGTCCACCTAATGGTCTCTCACATTGGTTATTAAAATAACTTCTGACATCATGCCACCGAACTCGTTCTAGTTTGTTTCAACTAAATTAGCATTAACTTTCTACTTATTAAGGTTTTTATGTTGTCTATGATTTACTGCCGTGTGGCCAGGAATTTTACAAACATAACAATCACCCTTAATTAAAGTAATGACGGATTCAGTTTTATGAAACATACCTTTCTTATGAAGACTACGCTTAGAATTGTGTTTGATGTGCTTGTCTTTGTCATCTTTGGAAGATTTATGTTCATCCACATGCGCCTGGTAGCCATGTCCCTTTTTAATTTCATGTCACAATCTTCGTTTATACTCTGACCACAAACACGATAATTTCCCAATCACCTAATACACCACATCTCACAAACCTTAGTTCCGAAACGGAAGATAAAATATGAGTTTTGAAGATAATATCTAGATTTACAAACTTCGTTTGAACCACCATATCAAAAAACTCATGATTACCCCATAAAAAATACTTTAGTTAACAACAAAAGTTTGCCCGTCAGAATTTTTCAGGAACATTTGTCTGTTTTGTAAAATATAAAAAAAATACTTTTACAACTCCAAAAAATCTGAAATTTACGTGGGTAACTATCAGGATGTCTACTACGTTGTGTCAAAAGGGTTCATCGAAATTCCGTCTAGGTTAAGAGATAATCTCGAAACTCTACAGCTGACCAAAAAAATTGTTTTTGTTTTTCACTCCACAATTAACATCCATGATTCACAAACCAACCAACCGTTTTCGATTATTACAAATTATAATGTCTTAAGATTGTTGGGTGCAATAATCAAAAATAAGGAAAAATCAAATAAGCAAAAGTTATTGATACTTAGCTCCTTTATAATGGAAGTGATCGATTTGATGAAACGAATGAGCTCCCCATATCTCCGCAACAACAACAAGGCAAAACTTTGGAAAAACAGAGTGAGTCACATGTTCAACACGTTGCCCTTAAGACATTAGCGCCCGGCTACACTCAAGAGTGATGCTATAGCCCTCACAGGACGGATATCTCCAGGATAAAACACCCTAATACACCTACTACTAGCATATGTAGTAAATGCTCAACTTGA
Source organism: Papaver somniferum (assembly GCF_003573695.1). NCBI lineage: Eukaryota > Viridiplantae > Streptophyta > Magnoliopsida > Ranunculales > Papaveraceae > Papaver > Papaver somniferum. The sequence goes on from NW_020622713.1 coordinate 2,833,907, forward strand.
GTTTGGCAACTCCGAAAAAACCATAAAGGAAAATCTCGAACGCTTGAGAAAACAATATAAAATATATTTTTTTTCCCTTGGGGGTCCCTATAAATATAGAGCAACCCCTTTCTCATAGATTTTACAAAAATAGTGAATTTGTTTATATAATTGACAAATACAACTTAAGAAGAAAAACTCCCCGATGTGGGACTAAAAGGTTTATATAGTTTCTTAAAACTACTAAAAATTGGAAACTTCACGATGTAGGACTAAAAAGTTTCATTCACAAAATAAAACAATAAATTATAATTTTTTATTAAAACTTTAAAAGAATATTTTTTTATTAATCGTTTTCCAACAATCCATCCACCAAGTCTCGTATCAATTTCGTATTGATCCACTTGCCTTCAGTTGATAACTTACCTGACAGTTGTGAAGCAACTGTTCATTTGGAAGGTTAAGAACAAACCAAGTATCTTAAGAAAGCGGATGATGAATTACAAACCCCAGTCGAAATGGTTCTGAACCGGATCAAACCAGGTTTAGTAATGTTCGATCTTATCAACTGCTGGATGCCTGATGTAGGAGCTAAACTCGATATTCCAAAGGCCTTTTTCAGTGTGTATTCCACCATAATGCTTGCATTTTCTGGACCGCCATCCGAATACAGCCGTTATGTACACTACGGGAAAAATCATCATTGACGACACAAGATAAGAGTTGCAGTACCCCTACGACAACTCCATTTCATGCATTGTGGAACGGGGGTATTGTAGAAAGTCCAAGTTTTTCTACAATGGATGACAAGTGTTGTAAAGAGTGATGTGATTCATGGTTCAACAATAGTTTGCCAATATTGTGATTCTCTTCCAATTTTTTTGATAACCTAACACAACTCTTGCTTGTATTGTAGAACAATTGTGGACAACATAAGTTGCATATCGTAGAAACATATGCAACAACAATTACCAGTATTATGAATAATATTTGCACAACACCTGTATGAATTGTAGAACTATCTTGGACAACAAAGATCTTATGTTGTAAAGTAACTGTTTCACTATATCTAGTTTATGTAGTTGAAAACCTTTTCACGATGTCTATTAGTATTGTGAATACTCTTCTCACTACACTTCCTTGAGTTGTATAACTATTCTGAACAACACCTGCTGATGTTGCATGATTTCATTTTACAATGATTATGGTATGAAGTAGAAATGGTTAACACAACACTTACTAGTATTGTGAATATTACAGTCAGTACACTTGTTAGCATTGTAGAACATTTGTTTTACAATTATTGTCATGGGTAGCAGAAATTGTTAACACAACACTTATTAGTATTGTGAATGTTACAATTAGTACACTTGATAGCATTGTAGAAGTACCTTGATACAACTATACTATGTGTAGTAGGACTATCTTTTACAATACTTGTGAATAAGATCAAACCCATATTTCAGAATATATATTTCACTTTTGTCACTACTATTTGTGAAATGTAAAGAAACAACTAGATTAAACTGAAATGTAAATAAACAATTGGATTAAACTGAAAGATTCATTCAAATTAAACCAAACCCAGAGTTAAAGCATTCACATACCAATGTGATATACACAAAACATACAAAAAAGTGGCAGTGATATGTTTGTTACCAAAAGTTAAGTCTCCAAAAAGATCACAGAAGATTAAGAAGTCTATTGGTAGATTATTCTATCTTTGGGCCATGTGATAAAATTTGAAACAGCATCATGAACAGTTCTGACTTCTGAAGTAGCTTTGTAGACAAGAGCATCATCCACATAAGAAACCTTCACACACACAGTGTAGGCTCCAAGACCGATTGGTTTTCCATGTATCTGCTTACTTGGATCTGTTTCAGCAATTTCAGCCTCTGCAACCACCTCGTCCTCCTTGTACCAGCTTAACAACTTGCTGCCAAATAAATGTATCAATACATGAGTCATCAAGAATAGCATAACAACATGGTATTATCTCAGAATATTTCTAAGATAAAACTTTGTAGAGAACTTCAAACAATTATATTTTTAACGATGCAATAGCTTTCACATGGTGAATATCAAGACTGTAGAACATACCAATTTCACCTCCAATCGGGCGTAACCTTCTCGACTTATGGTATGTGGGGTGGTGTGTTTTGAACGATTTTCTTGCATTTTCATTCTTCTGACCTGAATAGAAAAGTAAAAAAATCATTTGACAGACTTTAAAGTTTTTAATACAAATATATAGGCATTCTATATAATAGAAATTACTTACTCTGAATTCAATAGAGTCTACATGTTTCACAAACTCTTCCCACTCCCTAACTGTCATGGTCCTGGGCATTAACTTCTCCAGCCGTTTCTTTTGTTCTTCCCCTTGTAGCCGATCCAAAGCGTCGAGTACCAAACCAGCTTTCCTTGACCTTGCTTCTCTAAGATAAGTTCCCATCTTGCTGAAATAATAGTCTTTGTAATACTCAGGCACAATGAATCGGTTCTACAAATAAATTTAAATAATTGAATTAGAATACGCTATGAATTAAATAATTGTTGACTATGACTTAAATAATTATTGACGAATGAAAAGAGTTAAAGAGTTATCAATTGCGAACCGAGACTATCTTCCATATGTTTTCTTTGGCTTCATAAGGGACAAGTCTCCAATCCTTGTACGTTAATGGAAGTTTCCGAACAAGCACCCCTAGCACACTGGCAAGTTGCACAGATGGATCACCAATCGGTTGTTCATTAGAGTTGAAGGAAATTGTTCTTTTCGGATCAGCAGAATCTAACTTCAGTGCATACATCTGGGTTGGACCACGTGGAACATATTTTCTTTTCTTAGCTTCTTTTCCTTCTTCACCTTCCTCATTATCATCATTACCATTATCATTTTCTTCTTCAAATTCAGGCTCATCACCATTACCATTATCGTTCTCTTCTTCCACATCAGGCTCCACATGATCAGAGTTATCCTCTTCCACAGCTTCCTCCTCCTCTTCCTCTTCTTCTTCATCTTGAAAATCTGCGAGAGTGTCGTGTGGATCCCTAAGTTGAACATTCAGACATGGGCCTGTGCTGCTTGTGTCAAGTTTTCGCTTTACATTCTTTCGCCCCACTCCAGATTTTTCAGTATCTCCTTCAGAGCTTTTTGATTGGGACTTTGTAGTTGTGGTCTGTGAATGTTGAGCACTTTCAGATTGCACATTCTTCTTCCTAGTAGCCTGTCTCTTTGTAGTTGGTGATGACATTTCAGCACTTTCAGGTTGTAGACGACGCTTTGGAGTTGTTGTACATTTAGTTAGAGAAGAAACAGCAGCACTTGGTTCTAACTTCTTGTTCCTTTGTGATGATCGCCTACTTCCAGGTGAAAGAGATGGAGTCGGGGACTTGGTTTGAGTTGGGGGTTGCAGCTTTGAAGTGAGTGAAGCACTTTCAGTTGGAAGGGATGGTTCTGCAGATGGAGAACCTTTATCAGTTTTGGACTGTTTGTTTTTCATCTGCAAAAAGTGTAGCTTAGTTAAAATGAGAAGGTAAGTAGTTTTTTGTGAAATTGAGATGAAAAGTCTTTACCTTTATCGCAAACTTCTTGTTCCTTGGTGATGATCGCCTACTTTCAGGTGGAAGGGATGGTTCTGCAGATGGAGAACCTTTATCAGTTTTGGTCTGTTTGTTTTTCATCTGCAAAAAGTGTAGCTTAGTTAAGATGAGAAGGTAAGTAGTTTTTTGTGAAATTGAGATGAAAAGTCTTTACCTTTATCGCAAACTTCTTGTTCCTTGGTGATGATCGCCTACTTTCAGGTGGAAGGGATGGTTCTGCAGATGGAGAACCTTTATCAGTTTTGGACTGTTTGTTTTTCATCTGCAACAATAATGCATATAGGTTAGTTAAAATGATATGGCGAATAAATTTATTTACACTGAAATTGAGATGAGAAGCCTTTACCTTTATGGCCAACTCCCTGACCAGATTTTTCTTTATTGTTTCCTTGTTAGTCTTCATTATTGCAGTTATGCCTTGCAAAAATATAATCACAGTGGCTAAACTTCATGCTTTGGCACAAATATAATCAAATCATACACCTAAAGAGAATAAGGCTACACCTATCAAATCACAAATTCTTACGAATTCTAAATTATACTTCATGCATCACAGTGGCTAAACTTCTGCACTAGTACTCCACATATCTTTGGTACTACAATTATTACACTAAAGATGTAGTCATGAGCCCATGAAGAGCACCTCCCCATTAACATGATTTTTTATTCTCTGTTGCTAATGGGAATCATGGCCATCTAGGGTTCTCTGTATTTGCTAATTGAAAGATGGAGAGAGGGATTGGAAATAGGAAGGAAGAAAAGGGGGGATTTTTTGTTATAACACAAAACAAAGACCTAAAAAAACTAGAACATGAGCTGCAGAGACAATCATCGAAATGAAAATCATCATAAAAAGACCTAAAATCGAAAATTCCCAAAATTAAATAGGACCCAATACCAATTTCATCATGGAAACAACAAATCCTAAATTGCATGTGAAGATCTGAACATTTATGTGAAGAAAAAAAAAACTCAAAATTACTAAAATAGAAAACTGGAACAAAGAGATTTATTTTCTTAAGATTTGAGAGTATGAGAGATTACCCCTTCGTGAAATCCTTTTCTTGAAAATTTGTTAGGGTTTTCTTCAAAGTTGAAGAACTCTGAGATTAATAGATAGTTATGGTTTTCTGAAGAGTTTGAGTGATTGAGAGATTGTTAGGGTTTCCTGATGAGAGATTGTTAGGGTTTTCTGATGAGAGATTGTTAGGGTTTCCTGATGAGAGATTGTTAGGGTTTTCTGATGAGAGATTGTTAGGGTTTTACGATAAGAGATTGTTAGGGTTAGAGCTTCACAGTTGCAGACATGGCGATAGGTGAGAGATTTTTTTCTTTTTTTTTTGGTGAGAGAGTTTTCTTATTTTTGTGAAGAGTGAAGAGACTAATGATTTTGGGCGCGTTGTGAAAATATTGGGGGGAAACATGGGATAGGACACGTTGCAGTTGTCAAAAATTAAATATTCTCTGAAAAATTCTTGGGCAGACACGTGACCAAATTTGGGCGGGATTTTGGGCGGGAAAGTGGAATATTCTGATTGGTCTAAGCAAAAGCATACGGATTGGCAAAGAAACACAATTTTTGACAAACAAACACAAAATTCCCACCGTTAGATTTAGTAGCAGTTGCTTCCCCTAACTTTGGTACGTTGGATTAAACAAAATTACAACAAAAAAATTTTGGTGGTAACACTCTAAGTAACATAGATATAACCTGGCTCCGAGCACGAAACCTGGCGGTAACTGGTAAGTGGACTATTCTAAGTCAGAGACTTCGTAAAAACAATGAAACCGTCTATCTATAAATAATATCGGTGCCATTAGAATATTCCTCCAACCCTTAAACCTGTCCGGTTTTGGCAACTTCGAGATATAACATGGCTCCGGGATCGAAACATGGCGGTGAGTGGACTACTCTAAGTCGGGGACTTCGTAAGAACGATGAATCTGTCGATTCATAAGTAAGATGCTTTCATAATATTCCTCCAACCCTTAAACCTGACCGGTTTTGGCAACTTCGAGATATAACATGGCTCCGAGATCGAAACATGGCGGTGAGTGGACTACTCTAAGTCGGGGACTTCGTAAGAACGATGAATCTGTCGATTCATAGGTAAGATGCTTTCATAATATTCCTCCAACCCTTAAACCTGACCGGTTTTGGCAACTTCGAGACATAACATGGCTCCGGGATCGAAACATGGCGATGAGTGGACTACTCTAAGTCGGGGACTTCGTAATAACGATGAATCTGTCGATTCATAGGTAAGATGCTTTCATAATATTCCTCCAACCCTTAAACCTGACCGGTTTTGGAAACTTCGAGACATAACATGGCTCCGAGATCGAAACCTGGCGATGAGTGGACTACTCTAAGTCGGGGACTTCGTAATAACGATGAATATGTCGATTCATAGGTAAGATGCTTTCATAATATTCCTCCAACCCTTAAACCTGACCGGTTTTGGCAACTTCGAGACATAACATGGCTCCGGGATCGAAACATGGCGATGAGTGGACTACTCTAAGTCGGGGACTTCGTAATAACGATGAATCTGTCGATTCATAGGTAAGATGCTTTCATAATATTCCTCCAACCCTTAAACCTGACCGGTTTTGGCAACTTCGAGACATAACATGGCTCCGGGATCGAAACATGGCGATGAGTGGACTACTCTAAGTCGGGGACTTCGTAATAACGATGAATCTGTCGATTCATAGGTAAGATGCTTTCATAATATTCCTCCAACCCTTAAACCTGACCGGTTTTGGCAACTTCGAGACATAACATGGCTCCGAGATCGAAACCTGGCGATGAATGGACTACTCTAAGTCGGGGACTTCGTAAGAACGATGAATCCAACCATATACTGGGAATATTCCTTTGGAATATTCTATGTATATCATCACATCATAACCACCCATTCATTTAATTTTTAATTCTATTTCATCTACAGCCGTTAAGTTTTTTTTTTTTTTTTGTTTAACATCATTCTCATTTCTATTTCCTTCCTTATCCTTTTCTTTTTTTCCCTCAACTGCATCTCCCCAGTGTGTTCGACGGAGAAACTTCACCTCAAACCACCATTATTCAAACCAACATCACTCAAACCACTTCGGTACAGCAGCACCTCCATAAATCAAACCACTGGAAACTTCATCGATCTCAGGAGATTACTTCACCAACTTCATCATCACCACACAATGTTGAAGATCGATCTGTAACCCATATCTCGACTAACCACTTCCACCAATTTCCCGAAGTTGAAGATCGATCTGTAACCAAAGCTCAATTTAGGGTATATTGTTTTTTTGATTTTTGAATTAGGTTTTTTTCAGTGACTTTTTTGCATTAAAATTTGAATTAGGTTTTTTGATAATCAACACAGAACAATATGGGTTTGGTTTAAAATTTCATTAAAATCAACAATATGGGTAGTTTGTTCCTTTCTTATGATATTGATTTCATCAAAATCAACAATATGGGTAGTTTCTCCTTCAGTCTCTTTTTATTTTTTCTGCAGTCATGTTGATTTTTTTCTTTTAATGTCGAAGGTGCATCATAGACGTTGCAGTCTTCTTATCTTGCTTTGTTGAAAATGTTTTGTTTGCCTTGTCTAATTTTCAGTAAATCATAATCATGATTCAGAAATTGGCTCATTAAGTTTGTTGGGTATGTTTCGATTTGGCAGGTGAGGGCTTGAATATGTGAATCTGTGACTCATAATCGTGGTCCTTCGAAAGACTGAAGATTTGCATACTAGAAGAGAAAAAGATCAGTCCTAACTGAATTGTGTTAGTTGAACAAGTGATGGGTAGCAGTGAAGGAGAAGAAATGAGGAAGAGGGCAATGGTGATTGCGGAGAAAATTAGTGCTGCGATGAGAGAAGATGAAGGTGGTCATCTCAAAGGGTCTACTATTAGATCAATTGATGATTTCCTTGCAACTGTAACTTCTAAATAAGTATCTGTATAAGAAGTTGCATTGGTTGAATAGAGTTCTTGACGACATACCAAGAATATTTGTAAGTAGACTTCCATACATTATACATAATTTGTCTTGCGTAACGCTTCAGGAGATGCTTGGTCGACATCACAGTCAGAGAGCCCCACCGGCCACTTAATTTGTCTTGTATGCTATGTTCCTTACACCAACCTTGAGCAAATTTATGATGCAAATGGAAAAACAGAATCAAAATAGTTGAAGAACTGAACAGATTTGCATATTCAAGTCATTCAAAATTATGAATAAAGATTGGGTTCATTGGCCAAGGTTGATATGTTGTTCACTGTAGAATATTACATTCTTTACATTGGTTTTCCCTCTTTTATTGTGTTATTCCGTGATTAATTATTTTGTCGTTCTTTCATGTAGGGGTGATCTTCCATATCAGGAGGCCTTGAAGAATTTCATAGATACCGTTTGTCAGAGACTTGGAAATCCTTCTGAATTCAGTTGTCCTTGTGTTGATTGTAAGAATCTCACTTTCCCACTTCCTCCGAAAGAAGTGCATCTTCACTTGCTGAAACGAGGTTGGGATCCTACATACACTGAGTGGGTTTTTCACGGGGAGACTATGCACACTTCTACTGATGTACACCAAGAGGGAGCAACAAGGGGATCATATCATATAGATGCTGCTGTTGAAGCTGATGCACATATCGATCAGGGACATGAACCTGTGCAAGATGAGGGTTTGGAAAACCATGTGGAAGAGGCGGACCCACCGTTATATCCTAATTGTAAAACACACACAAAGTTATCCATCACTGTTGAATTGTATAGGCACAAAACAGTAAATGGTTTATCTAGGAAATCTTTTGACGAACTTCTCAAGACAATCGGTTCCTTGTTGCCGCCAGATCATTGTCTTCCTTGCTCAACATATGAAGTGAAAAAGCTCCTGAAATCTTATCAATTGACTTACCAGAAAATACATGCTTGTATTAATGATTGTTGTTTGTTTAGAAAAGATTTGAAAGATGCAGACGAGTGTCCTAAATGTCATTATTCTAGGTGGAAGGCAGACACATCTAACATGGACGATGCTGAAATGATAGACAAGCCGCAAAAGAAGATACCGGTGAAGGTGCTTAGGTACTTCCCCATTGTGCCGAGATTGAGAAGATTGTTTCAATCAGCAGCACTGGCTGAGCAGTTGATATGGCACGCGACGAACAAGAGTAAGGATGGGAAGATGCGTCATCCAACAGATTCTTTGGCTTGGAAGCACATAGACACAAAGTATCCCGAGTTTGCTTCAGATCCCCGTAATTTGCGTCTTGGGCTTGCTGCTGATGGATTTAATCCATTTGGTGATCTTTCCGCAGCCCACAGTTGTTGGCCAGTGATGCTCGTGGTTTATAATTTGCCCCCTCAATTGTGTATGCAAGGTGACAACATAATTCTGAGCATGCTGATTCCAGGAAAAAAACAACCGGGTAATGACATTGATGTATACTTGCAGCCCTTGATTGATGATCTTTTTGAGTTGTGGGAGAAAGGGGTGCAGGTATATGATTCGTTTACTAAAACAGATTTTAACTTGAAGGCGTTATTAATGTGGACAATAAACGATTTCCCTGCATATGGTAATTTATCTGGATGTACGTATAAAGGGAAGGCAGCCTGTCCTCTTTGCGGTGAAAGTACACTTTCAAACTGGTTGGCATTTAGTCGTAAAACTGTCTACTTGAATCATAGGAGATTTCTTCGTCATAATCATCCTCTTCGGCAGAAAAAAGACTGGTTTAATGGAGAGATTGAGAGGAAGGAAAAGCCACCTGTTATGTCTGGTGCTGCGGCACTTGAATGTCAGAATAGTATTACAAATGATTTTGGGAAAGCGGAGAAGAACGAGGAGGAGATAAGGAAAAAGAAAGAGCAAAAGAAGAAGAATAAGGGCAAGAGTAGTGCGGCAGCAAGTGCAAATGTGGGTAATTATAAATGTGGGAAGAGGAAAAGGGATGTTGTTGCTGATGCGGCTATTTCTGGTGCAAATGATGATGAAACTGAACTTCGGGTGTTTAACAAACGGTCAATATTCTTCGACTTGCCTTACTGGAAGGTTAGTTCCATAACTTCAAACTTACTTGTTAATATTTGGCTATGGGTTCTTCTGCTTTGCACCATGTTAGCCTCTAAAATTCACATTATCAACAAATGCAATCTAAATGGCACACTCGTTCTTTTGATATAGTGTTTGGGAAGTATAATGCATCTGAGTACTTTTCCCAATGTGATAAAGCATCGGCAGCATCAGTTTGATTGCACCATAATTGACACATAATAGTATATTTTCAGTATAATGAGCATTTTGTTTCTGTTTTTTCCAGCATGACATTATAATAGAATTAATTACTTACCTAAGATTCGACAGCATGACATTATAACTTTCACATTGATTAAATGTCTGATCTTTTATTTATTTATAGAATTAATTACTAATGTTGGGTTTTTCCATCTTCCTAGGATTTATTACTACGGCACAATATTGATGTTATGCATACAGAAAAAAATGTTTGCGAGAGTATTATTGGTACCATATTGAATATAAAGTCCAAAACAAAAGACGGTCTAAAGTCCCGCAATGATCTGAAGAGTATGGGAATAAGACCAGAATTACATCCAGTAGAGATAAATGGAAAAACGATCCTTCCACCAGCACCATACTGTTTAAATGACAAGGAAAAGGCTATATTGTATAATAGGATGAGAAATTTAAAGGTTCCATTTGGTTTTAGTTCTGATCTTAGAAAGCATTTCTCAAAAGATGGTTGCTTAGGTGTTCTTAAGGCTCATGATTACCATGTTCTTATGCAACAAATATTACCCGTTGCTTTGCAAGGACTTTTACCTGTAGGGCCAAGGGAGGCAATTTTCAGGTTATGTTCTTATTTTCACGAAATATGCCAAAGGGCAGTTGATCTCCATAGATTAATAGAACTTGAAGTAGAAGTTGCTGAGACTTTGTGTATGTTTGAGAGGTACTTCCCTCCGTCACTTTTTGATGTCATGATGCACTTGACAATTCACCTAGCTCGAGAAGTGCGATTATGTGGACCTGTACAATATCGTTGGATGTATCCATTTGAAAGGTATGCCAATTTAATTTATATTACTTCTGTTTTTTGGTTTTGTGTAGAAAGTTATGCCCTTTGTATCTTAGAGATACTAATATTTAATTAACTAGTAACTGTTGCATACTCGACTTTCCTAGGTATATGAAGACATTCAAAGAATACGTAAAGAATTATGCACAACCTGAAGCTTGTATAGCCGAGTGTTATCTTGGAATGGAGAGTGTTAGGTATTTTGATATTCGTAAGGCCCAAGCAGCTGAAAAAGGAGTAGAGCAAAGGCGTAACGAAAACACTCAAAATGGTTCCACACCGGCAGCACGTCCTCTTTCTAAAGGTGTCCAAGTGCGTATGGATGGTGAGAAGTTAAAGATAGCTCACAGATATGTGCTTTTTAACACACCCGAAATTGACCCATATATGATGTAAGTATGATGTTCACGTTTATTAAAATGGTCTGTCAATTAATACTTCATTTTCTAATTTTAATTTTGTCTTAGAATGCATATGGACGAGTTAAAATCTCCTGCTGGGAGGGCAATTACTAGTGAAGACCAACTCAATTCCATACAGTCTGACACATTTGCAGATTGGTTTCAACAAAAGGTATGTTTCATTCTATCACATAGAACAATCCATGTTTGGCACACCATCATATAAATCTAACTTCTTATGCTTAGATAACAAATTTAGTTATATTCTTATGATCTGAGATTATACATTTGTAGGTTAAGATGCAAATTGAACAAGGCATGCCAATATCACACACGGTAGAATGGTTGTCATATGGGCCGTTGGAAAACTGCATATCATATAAAGGCTTGCTTATCAATAACACTAGGTTTATTACGAAGGATGTTAAGAGAGTCACACAAAACAGTGGAGTTTCAATTGAATCAACAACCTTAGTTGCAGGATTGTCAGAAACTAGTGGGTTCTATGGTGTTTTAGAAGAAATTCTATTGTTGGACTACAATCATATGTTTCAAATTCCAATATTCAAATGTGATTGGGCTCACACCAATTTTGGTGTGAAGGTAGAATATGGCTTTACATTAGTCAATTTAAAGCAGCATAAGAACCAATACTGTAACGATCCATTCATTTTAGCAAAGCAAGCGCGACAAGTTTTCTATTCTCGAGAGTCAAATACATCTAACTGGTATGTGATGGTGAAACCACCGCCCAGGGGTTTCCATGAATTAGAGGAATACAATGAAAAGCATGACACAATTTTCCAGCCAGTGGATATTTCAACTCTTGGTTTCCAAATGGATGACGAGAACGAGAGTTACTTAAGAGAAGATGGGGAATATACCATAGTGGTTCCGAAAAAGAAGAAGAACAAAAAGAAGAAGAAAAAGAAGTTCACAAGTTAGATCAGTAGTTTATTGTTTTTACGGTATTGTATTCTTACTTTAGCAATATTTGGTGTTATTTGCCTTCTCAGTAATCTACTTCAACTGCTATTCTCAAGTTTCTTGCTACAGCTGAGTGTGTAGTTCTGTATGAGTTTCCTGCTATTCTCAAGTTTCTTGCTACAGCTGAGTGTTAGTTCTGTATTGGCTTGTGTATTTATCACTTATCAAACTCTATGTTCTATTGTTGGTAATTCAGGGCTGCTTTTGTTATCATCATTTGTGTGTGAATATCGGTTTGAAGATGGTAATGTTTTTCAGAATATTTGTTTGTTTGATGGTATACTTTTGCCATAATTCCCCAGTTGCATGCTTTGCTTAAAGCGGGTGGTCTTATAGAATGTATGTGATTATTTACAGAGAAGAATGTATATGGTTACAGAGAATGCTTCGCGCTCTTTGTGGCTCAGTCGGCTTTGCGCATTATATTTTGTTTTACAACGCTTATGAAGGGTTGTCATAATAGTATATTAAAGAACCACCAACTTTACAGAACTTGTGATAGTGTAGGTATGGTTAGTGGTGTAGACTTCCATATAGGAGGCTCAGGGTCGAATCCCCCAAACCTAATTTTTTCCCACATTCTATATTTTAACTTCAACAACACTTATAAGTGTCGTTATACGTTTCTATTAAAAAAAAAGAAAAAACCCAAACTTGTGAACTGTAAGGATGGTTGATGAGCTATACATCCATGCATTAGGTTCATGTTCGAATCTCCCCTCTAACGTATTTTTCATTATCATATTTTTGTGTTCTTCAACAACACTTGTGAGAATTGTGATAAGCTAAGTCACTACACTTATGAAACAAAGTTGTTATACCTAAATGTCGTCACAACAGTTTTGCTAAAGGAGTTGTCGTTTGTTTTCTTAGCGTAACCCCTTGTTCCTAAGGGTTGGTAGTGATGATATACGACAACTCTTTCTTTGAAACCAGTTGTAAAACATAGGACTTTCTACGATGTATAGCGAAGTGTTGTAAATCTCCAGTTGTAGATGTATATTTTTCCCGTAGTGGTATCATCATCTTACAGACGACGGCGGACTGCACAGTCCACAATAACCTGCAATTACGGGGACAGCGATAATTCACCCCTTTTTACTTGGTCTTGCTGTAGGTAATGAAGTGATCATGTGAGAAAATATAACATCTTTATTTATTTATTTCGCCAAAATAGCAGGCACTAGCCACTAAGTACGCTTGTACAACTAGCATTTGAACTTCCTGCAGTAAAGCCTAACTATCAAAGACTGTTTATGGGACATAATTTTCTTTGTTGATTAAATGAAAAAAGATTTTCTTCGATAAAGGATCTACGTTCAACAACTGATGGAACCAAGCCAACCACATGTTTTTTCTTCGACAAACATATGCTTTTTTTGGTTCTTTTTGCTTCTCTTCTCTTTTACAGTTTCACGATGTTTTGATCAGAATTGAGAGATTTATTCAAACAAAAAGAATGTACAAATAATCTACCAGAGGTAGAACAAAGCAAAATAAAACAGATTACAGAAAGACTGTACTCCAATGATGTACAGTGTAAGAGAAGTTCAAATGAATTCTATTACCTACACTAGCAGCCCACATTAGCACAAGAGTTTTAGCCTGTAAACACAAGTCGTCATCAGTTTTGTACACATAATTATTTTCAAAAGTGCGGCAGTTTCTTTCCCTCCATAAAATCCAAACCACAGCTGCCGGAATAAGATTCCAAACACTTTTACTATGAGTAGAATAATGATCGTTCTGCCAGGTCCTTGCTAGGTTAACCATTGAGTTAGGGAATACCCATGCCCATTGATCCATTGGTGTAACAGAGGACCATATCTTATGAGCCACCTTACAATGTATGAAAACATGATCTTGAGATTCATTACTGTCTCCACAGAGAATGCAAGAACTATGAATATCCATCCCTTTGTTTTGCATCATATCTTTCGAATTCAACTTTCCATGAACAACACACCACAGTAAAAATTAACTTTAGGTGGAATACATGTAATCCAGACAAAGCCATGAGGAAAGTTATCATTTCCTGCATTGCTGTTTAACTCCGCATATAATGTTTTTACTGAGAAAACTCCACTTGAGTGCAACAACCATCCTCTGCAATCAGATCTTCCTTGTAGACTAGGAGGTGTAGAACCGATAATCTGCAAAAAAGCAGCTAGAGAGTTTGATTCCGCATCTGTTAGATTTCTCTTAAATACAAACTTCCAACATCCATCTGCTGTAATATGATCAGCAACACTAGCATTGTACCCCTTGTCTAGTTTGTACAGATTATTGAAAGAGTCCATAAAACAAGAGTCTCCAAGCCATCTGTCATGCCAAAAAGAAGTGAGAGTACCTGAATGTATTCTAAGAGAATAATATTTTGTTACCAGATTACTACAATCAACAATAATTCTCCAACAAGAGACACCATGAGGAGATTTAACTTTTTTTGGAGTCCAGTAAGAGAAATCAGAGCCATACTTTTCCACCATAAGTTTGCACCACAGCTGCGCCTTTTCCACCCCAAATCTCCAACTCCATTTAGCCAAAAGTGCTTGATTCATCAACCTAAGATTCAGAATTCCCAACCCTCCTCTTTTTCTTACAGCCATAACCATCTTCCAATTGATTAAATGAGAGCTCTTACTGCCTGAATCTTTATACTCCCATAGAAAGTTCCTCATTTTGTTCTCCAAAATATTAATGATGGAAATTGGAGCTTTGAAAAGTGAAAAATAATATAAAGGAATAGGAGTAAGAATATGTTTAAGAAGAGCCATCTTACCACCTTTAGATAGTGAAATTTGATTTCAGAAAGATAATCTAGCATCAAACTTTTCAATGACAGGATTCCAAATAGTGGTACTATTCTGTTTAGCTCTTAATGGCATTCCCAGATACATGAAAGGCAAAGTATCCGTCTTGCAACCAAAATCTTCTGCCCATTCTTTTAAGTCCGGCACTTCTCCAATTGCAATAAGCCTAGTTTTTGAAGTGTTAACCTTAAAGCCTGCAATGAACTCAAAACCGTGAAGAATAGAAAACATATTTGAAAGCTCTTTCTTCTTATTATCCCCAAACAGAATAGTATCATCAGCATAATGTAAATGATTCACCATCTTTCCACCTTCCACCATAGAAAAACCATTGAACAAACACAAACTCTCAGCTCTATCTAAATACCTTGAAAAACCCTCCATTTCAATGTTAAAAAGCAGTGGAGACATAGGACATCCCTGTCTAACTCCTCTAGTGCTTTTAAAAAAACCAAAAGCAGACCCATTAATTAAAACAGAGAATGAACCAGAATAAAAAGAAAACAGAAACTCAGGGTGAGAATCCATTAATCCAACTGTTGCAATTATAGTTCAACAAAGTTGTCGAGTGATATCCAAGTAAAAAAAATCAGTTACCATATACATAAAGAAACACAAAATACAATCAAAAGAGTTCAATGGAAGACCTCTTCGACCAAAACTAACTTAGTTTATTTCTTTTTTCCTCGGCAAAGATAATAATATTGAAGAACCCACAAGCCTTGTGCAGGCGATTACAACTTAAAAAGCGCAAAAGATCAAAACACAACTATGCTTCCACTATATTTAGTACCTTATGATTGTCAGCAAGACTTTTAAGCATTTCATGACGATCCGTGATGTTCGGAAACAACCCTGTAGCTTTGGATTTTGAGCTAACTCTTCCTCAAAATGGTTTAGAGCTGCTTACCTCTGATTCTGACAGAGCCTGAGATGTCGCAACTTCTTCCTCTTCTCCAGACTTTGGAAACTGTTGTGAGAGTCCACGCAGAAAGGAACCAAGGGAAGTGATTACTTCTTCCTGGCTTGAAAGATCATTCTCAACTTCGATATTCACTTTTATACCTTCTTGTGATTCTGATTGTGACCAAAACTAACTCTTCCTTCGGAAATGATTCACGTCCCGAAGAGTTTCTCCCTCCCGCTACACACAATCTACTTCGGTGAGTGTATCATCCCCCCTCTTCATTGATCACATTATGGGATTCAGTAGACTTCCACAACAACTTATGAAGACTTTGACTTATTAAAAAGAGGATAAAACACTTTTGATCCTTTGAAGATACACACGTATGCCGGACATGGACCTCTTCTCTCTTCAAATCTATTTCCTTGAGAACATCGGCATCCACTCCTGCCACTCCTTCTGGTATGAAGGTTTGCAGAGAGAGTAAGTTCTCTTCATGACAGTGCAGCTGATAATCCATGTTGGAGCAATAAACATCATCATCACCAGAATTAAAGTTCCGCCACGGTTCTTTTATCTTAGCTTGAAAGAGAAGATCCACTCTAGTAAATTTAAGAGGCAGTACAAGCTGAAGTTTTTCAGAACGCAAGTTGTAAACTTGAAGAGAATCCCCGTTGAACCAGTAAAGTAACACCTGATCTGAGAAACTGTAAATGCGAGTAGGAGGTGTAGTAGTGCTGCCGAAGCAAAACAGCAGGGCTCTGGTGCCAGGTGGCCGAGGGCCAGTAACCACTCGGGAGTAGAATTTATACGAACATCAAAGCTCTCCTCCTTACCCCACACTTGCTTGAAATTATCCTTCAACACGTACAAATGAACTTTACAGCAACAGCAACAATTACTACTACTACTACCCTGATGATCATCACGACAACGATGAGGATAATCACTTACATTCCCTGATACTTTTTCAATACGTGCAGTACATGGAGATCCCTTGAACTCCAGAAGATGAGGATAATCAACAAGTAAGTTCTTTTTCTCCTCGTCAGTTGTACTTCTAGCCGGTAGCTGAATGAATTGCAACTTCTCATCATTGAGATTGAACGACAGTAGCATCTCCATCTCATTACTAACAGCGTTACTATTATCATGTTGAATATCGTTAGCCCCCAAAGTTGTTATTATCTTCCAAACCAAACATCCGCTGCCGCTACTACTACTGCTAGTGGGACAAAAGATGCCCGATTTGTCACTACCCGCTGGCACTCTTATCTTTGTAATAAGACGACCGCTAAGATATGATATGGGAGTGCTTGTGGCAGTGGCATTTCTCCATGACTTAGTTCCCAACGTAAATACCACAACGTTAAGCTCCTTTTGCATGGTGCGAAAAATGCTTACCAACTTGTACTCGTTAGCCGAGGGATCGAACCCAAATCCGTGAAAGATGATGCGGGCACTGGAGACGCAGCATTTACCATCTATGAACGGATAGATATATATATATATATATATAAAGTCTTTCCTGTTTGCGTCCAAAATTACGTAACCAGTCGAGTAATTACCCACTATAGCCATATAAGGCAATCCATGGCAGTAAACAACCTGTTCCCATATGTCATGACCAACAAGACCACCTCGAAACTTGTCAAACTCCAGAGCATTTTCATCATCATCAGAGTAGATTCCAGGAGTAAATTTGAAGAAGTGACACCCATATCTAGCCGGCTCACCCGTATTCTTAACAACCCCATCATCCCTAACATTTAAAAGACTAAGGATAACATCGGCTGTTTCTGTGATTGAAGGAAATGAGAATAAGTTAAGCGTTTATTATCATTATGAATGGAGTTATACCAGAGTTTTGATACCAGAACAGACTTTAGCAGTGTCCGGACAGGAAGCTTGGTTAATATTTCTTCCATAATTAAATCATGAGGAAGGTAGTTCTTTCCTCTATATGCACTTTTCTTTTTCTCCATCACAATAGGAGTATTTGTACCGCAACAATCTTTTCTTCTATACGCTCTTTTCTTCTTCTCCATCACAGTTGGAGTATTTGTACCATCACAATCTTTTCTTTTGCATGCTCTTTTCTTCTCCCTCTCCATCAGTGTTGACATATTTGTGTCATCACAATATTTTCTTTTATATACTCTTTTCATCGTCTCCATCACCGTTGACATGTTTGTATTATCACGATCTTTTCTTCTATATACTCTATTCTTTGTCTCTGTTTCTTGTTTCACCAAAATCTTTTCTTTTACATACTCTTTTCTTAGTCTCCATCACTGTTGAAGTATTTGTATCACCACAATCTTTTCTAGGTCTTTTCCTTGTCTCCATCCCTGTGGTAGTATACATGGACATGAGGGTATATAATCACCACAACCAATTTGGTGGGGGTTGTAAGCTAATGCTCATCATAACTTAAAATAAATAATGCTGCTTCCTACATCCAATGTAACGAGTTCTTCTTATTTGATAATATATATATATAATGCCACACAAAAAGAAATAGCAGCTCAACATGGAAAAGAGATATAGAAACAAAAACATAAAAGGAATAAGTGAAATTGAGGTTACCTGGTATCAGGAAACAGCTGAAGAAAGGAAATTTACCGAAGATTACTTAGTTTATACTCCCTCCGTACACGGTCCGCCTACGATGGGAACGGGGCGCATAATCTGAGTATGTGACCCCTCTTCCTTAGCTGACAAATCAGCTCCCTAATGATTGGTAACAAAAAATCTTAACTGTTTTTTCGAATTACTATAATATCCCTACTTACGTATTCCATAATCACGTCTTCATTTAAAAATCTTTCCTCGATTTTCTTCTCTGATATCTTTGCTTCCTTTAACGAATATCTTCTCTGTGCATTAACATTTAAAAAGTCTTCGAAAAATCAGTTTAAATAGGTCAAAGTTCAGAAGAAATGATTTCTTTTATTTATTCTGCGACCCTTTGAGGAATTTGACGTAAATGTAAATCATTTTATCTTGGAGTGAAGTTTATCTGCATGTGAGAGAGAACTCAGTTTCATATATATATATATATATACATGATATATCAGCGAGAAAGTAAAAATAATGCTAATTCTTTTGTTTTTTCTTAATCTTATCAAGTTTCAAATAAATCTTTTTAATTTATGATTAACAACAAAGCACTTAATGCTAATCTTTTTGCCTATTTTCTCAGGAAATCTTAACGAACGTGAAACGGCTGAAAGGGTATACCTCCAACGGCTGAGTAGCAGTCCTGATTGGCAAGATTGGTGAGATTCTGGTCGTGGAATTTAGAACTTTGAGTTGTAGCCAATCACCACTAATGGAAGTATTTTGCATTATACTATTATAATAATTATTAAGTTTCATCAAATCCATAAATAGTCGCATATAAAGAATTTATATATGTGTCCATAATTTAGGGCGGAGCCAACACCATGCAAGGACTTACAATTGCATCCCCTTGATTTTTAAAAGAAAGTTATTATTGGGGGTCACACTCCAATAAAGGGACTTCACTTGGATTCTTAATATTCAAAAAAGTGATTATGGGATATCCTAACACATATACAAAATGTCTAGATTACCCTTTAATTAAAAGTGATTTTACGTCCAGGTTTGGATTAATTCCAACGGTAAAATTTTATTTGCATGTAATTTTATGTCCAGGTTTGGATTAGTTACAACCGTAGAAGCTCATTTTACGTCCAGGTTTCTTTTAATTCTAACCGTAGAATCCGATTTTACGTCCAGTTTTCTTTTAATTCTAACCGTAGAAGTGATTTCACGTCCAGGTTTGGATTATTTCCAACCATAGAAGTGATTTTACGTCCAGGTTTGGATTATTTCCAACCGTAGAATTTTATTTGCATGTAGTTTTACGTCCAGGTTTGACTTAGTTTCAACCGTAGAAGCTCATTTTACGTCCAGGTTCCTTTTAATTCCAACCGTAGAATCTGATTTTGTGTCCAGTTTTCTTTTAATTCCAACTGTAGAAGTGATTTTACTTCCAAATTTGGAATATTTCCAACCGTAGAAGTGATTTTACGTCTAGATTTGGATTATTTCCAACCGTAGAAGTTTATTTTACGGTCAGTTTTTCTTCCCACAAAAACTTTGTCCCAGAATTCACCAATACAACAAAATTCATTAATTTATTTTTTATCTAAATAAATTAAATTAAAATTAACTAAATAAGAGTTGTTTAGTCATTACAAAATTATTTGAGATAAAGGGTTTTTGATATTACTTATGGGTGACTCGTTTTTGTCCTATTAGGTGACGCCCCTCTAATGGAATGTGATGCCCCAATAATAGCCTTATTTCAAAATCCATACTAACTCTGGGATTTTCAAGCCGAAAAAGAAGAAGGAAAAAGTTTGCACCCCTAATATCTCAATATATGCATCCCTAGGCCCAAAACAAAACATGCCCAAGAGAAAAGCCCTCCTGACTTTCTCGCGTATATGTTCTCCCACAGCACAGGCGAGACATATATTCAAAAAAGAAACCAATAACGTAAGTCTCCTATGTTATAGGGTCTATGGCTCATGGATGTGCGGTCCATTAGATGAATAGGTCTTCCTTTTCATGTATATAAAAGAACATTATATGTATGTAGTAGTTTGATGCCTCTTTATCAATATCAAGTTCTTGTCCTTCTCTATCTCTTATTTTTTCCTATTATTTCCACTGCAAAACGTTATCATGCACGAGCTCAACCACTAAATTTTTTTTTCTTCTTCTTTTTGGGTTATTATCAAATCACTGAAGGAAGCGCTACTTTTAGTTGGATCCGTATTTCTGATTTTTTTTTTCTCAATCAAGCAATACGTTGAGGTATACCTAAACTTTTTATCAATTAACATGTGATCTTGTCTTCCATGTTCTCATGTTGTATGTATGTAATTTTTTTTTTCTTTCTTCACATGTGTATTTGTATCACATGCGTCGATCATGTTCTGATTGATTGAATGAATTTTTTAATTTATGATTGCGTATATATATATATATATATATATATTTCTAATGATCCCTCCATGTACTAATCTATGATCTACCCATATATATATATTATTCTAATGTTTGTTGTACACAATCTGTTTGTTCTTATTCGTTTCTCGAGATTATTATGATTATTATAACATAATATTATATTGTTTGTTGTTCAATCAACTGTATAACATGTTTAAATTTGTTTGTGTTATAGATATGAGTGATACATGTTTGATGTCATTTTATTTATTCATACTAAAATCATGTTAATGATCTCTATGTGATAAAGTCTGATTTTAATATGCCTGATGTTGTGTAAATTTAATATTTTCATATACTGTTATGTCATCATATGTTATTAAATGTTTTCATATGCCATCATCAAATAGAAAATTTTGGACTGTTTCGTTTTTCTGTTTATTCTTTTTGCTTGGTGATCTTCACATGTTGTATTTTATAAGTTTTTTTTTTTATTATTTATGTCGAAGAGTTATATGTCCTTTTTTCAACCAGTGATTTATTTTAATTTTTGAAAAGTTTCTGATCATGATTGTCTGTACTGCATGTATACTGTATGTGTGTGATTGTCTTGATTGATTTGAAAAGTAATAATAAAATAATTAATATTTTGTTTAAGTGCTTTGTGAATGTAACATCTGTTTTAATTATTTGTTTAATTAGTTGTAACGTTTGCTTTTATTATTTGTTTAATTAGTCGCAACGTCTTTAATTAGTTGTAACGTCTGTTTTAATTATTTGTTTAATTATTTGTAACGTCTGCTTTTATTATTTGTTTAATTAGTTGCAACGTTTGTTTTTATTATTTGTTTAATTAGTTGAAACGTCTGCTTTTATTATTTTTTTAATTAATTATAACGTCCGTTTTTATTATTTGTTCATTCATTTTGTTTGTATTAAACCAATAAATAAATTGTAACTTATGCACCATTCCGTGTTCCGTGTTATTTTTCACATTGTTTTTTTTTGTAATGTCCGCACTATTATAATGTTACGACGTTATTGTTGGCAATTGACTAAGTATTGTCAATCATTAACGGGGTTATTATCATTGGTTGGTTATTGACTATCAACTTTGACTGTTAACTGAATTATGATTATTGGTTGGATTTCTGACTTAACCGATTGACCTTTAGAACCATCAAGAAATTTGGTCTCTAAAAATCCATTTTGACCATAAAGAAATTTGGTTTGGGGATTATTATACTGGAATTATTTATTTTAATGTCCTTTATTATGGCACTTTACGGTTGGTCTCAACTCGACTCAAAAATTACATTTTGGATCCAAAAGTACTCGAGAATCGTTATTATGTTTTTTTTGTGAGAAATGAATATATTCCTTCATAAAACCTCATGCCAATGAAAAAGCACCGTCTAGGTGGAGCTAAATATACCTTATGTTTCTAAGCACATGCATTCCAATTTTTGTGGAAGCACTTACAAAGGGAGATATGAGTCGGAAATTATTTTTTTTCCATTTTTCTACTTCATTCATGGTACTAACAAACCAGTCTATCTTGAAGTATGCCATCAAGAGATTCACTATCTTTAGTAATATATTCAACCTAAAGTAAGTGTTTGACATGCGAAGTGAGATTCTTTTGTCCTGTTGAGATAAAGAAATTTCTCAAACTAAGCTAATCGTAGCAACATTGAAAATGAAAACCCCCAAAGTAATGAGGGTTAGGCATACTGACTCATGTGAAGCATGTGAAAACGAACATATACATATATGAGAGAAATATGTATTATTGTCCCAGGTATTAATAACACCAAAGTACATGTATCAACCGAAAATGGGATCAAGATAAGATGTTATTCTATCTCACATCAAAAGGAAAGAGTTGGGAATGAATATTTCTACTGGTATCAATGCGGGTACCATAGTAACAATCGATTTCCAGAGGGAGGTCATACTTTAAACATCAAATTTATTGGCAAGAAGAACTATGCTTAGCCAATTGACTATCTTATTCAGTTGAACTTTATACATTGTCTGCACGTATGGATTTAAAAGTACATCATTTCCAAGAGACATTAATTTTCTAATACACTTGAGATATATTTGTATGAAATATATATCATCCCCTCTGAAACGTAACATATATTTACTCTAAAGTACTTGAGTTAAATCCCACTTTTGTTACGAATAAGGCCACACCACTTATTAAATCTCTCAAGATTCAACGTCTAACTGATAGTGGTTTTTCTCCTACTAATTTAAGGAATATACACTAGTTTTTGAACTTATTCTTTGTAATGTGACTACGATATTGGATCATCGAGCGAAGCAATGCTCAAATTTTGTTTCCAAGATGGAACAAAGATTAAAAGTCACAAAAGCTCTATATGTACCGAGAGCTAATCACCTTGTTAAATTCCAAAGATACCCATGCAAGTGGATATCATATGGAAACTCACAATGATGAGAATGTAATTGATTGCATCTTTTATAGTCTCTAATACATTTGGAAGGAAATATATCTTAGAGAAACTAATGAGTCAATCTAGTGAAATGTAAATCACTATAGTATTTGGATTATTAAATCCATATTGACTCAGACGATGAAATGTTGGGAATTGATTCATACAGGCTTTGACATAACCATAAAGGCACTTTGGTTGTGACATGATGTTTCATTTTGAAAGGAATCATACGTACATCATTGTGTTTGAGTGGACGAGACAATGGGAAAAATATTGACAAAATGCGAAGTGACGACGTATCTCTCAATAATTTTTTTCTAAAGTACTAGATGCACAACCCCCTTCTCATTATGCTTTTAGGTAAGAAAGCATATCACTCATTTTTCAAAGTCTTCATTAAAACAGGATCGAGACCATCCTAAGATGCAAATGGTAAAATTTAAAAGAAAACAAGGTGAAATTCAGAAAAATATAATGCGGACCATTAAAGTGACTTATGGCTCTGGTGAATGTTTTGACATTTTGGACTAATTATAGTTCCCAAAAAATTTGCGTTTGGAAACCTACTAGCACATATTTTACATGTAAGGACTCACCACCCCTTGTATTAGCTAGAGAGTATACATCAAAAGGACTTGATGGTTACTCCATGTTTAATAGGATCAATGTAGAGCATCCTATACCCCATGGTCTCGCAAAGGCTATCATCAAAGGTTACAGATGGTGCCTAAGGCATGGTTATGCGTACAAACCTACCTTTAACTGCTTGGGGAATATGCAATATTACACGCGTCTTTACTTAATTCGTTTTTGAACCCAATGTTAGTCAACCTTTTTTGCATACCAGTTGGTAACTAGATTTAAGCCTGACATTCGTGTTCTTACGCATTTTTGGTTGCACTATATATGTGCCATTACGACTCCACATCGTACTATGATGGGTCTTCAAAACTGTTAAGTAATTATGTTGGAAATGAGTTCCCAATAATTATCCGCATTTTAAACCTTTTTAGTGGGATATCTCTTACCGCTAGATTTGCGGGTTGTCATTTTAATGAGACAGTTTTTCCCGTCGTTAGGGGGAGATAAGAAAAAGTATTTTCTAAGGGAACGACAGGAATTGTCGTGGTGTGTTCCCACTGTGTCTCATATTGATTCTTGTACTCCACAAATGTAAATGTGAAGTGACAAAGAATAATCGATTTCAGAAAGTGCACTGATATCGACAACGTGATAAGATTACACTTACCAGCTGCAAATGTTCCTGCAAGGTTAGAAATCCTCAGTATGGGGTACACCATAGAATAGGGTATTGTAACTACTACACTTGGTGGAAGTGTAGTTAAGGTTGTGGCTCCACAAAGGAAGATGCAGAGACCACCAGGTTCGATCAATACTCACCTAGAAAGGAAGTAGATGAGTAAGGCACAACCTAATTTGTATCATTAATGAAATCATCTCATTTGATTGTGTCTGACTATGTCCATGAATCAATACTGGAGGACGCTCCGAAGTTTAATGATTCCAGAGAACAATGAAATCCTAAAGGATTATGAGAACACACACGAGTCAATGGAAAGATCGTGCACACATATTAATGATTATTTTTATATATAGTTTCTCAATAAAATAAAGCACGACGAGATCGAACCATGCTTCTTATTGCTTAATGTCAGCGAAGATCATATTTGGCCTATACAATCCAGGTAGAACTTGGTTCTTTGACAAATATACAGGTATTTGGCGTGGTAGTGCTAACCAACCAAGTGTAAAGCCTATTGGACATACATAATTAATTTGTCACAAAGCATAATGAGAAGAAAGCAGTCTTAAAGTATAAAGACTCGCCTTGTGACGCGAGATTTCTCACAAAGCCCTGGAATTGTTCTCTTGTAATGAACTTTATAGTGTTCCGCTACTTAGTTAGCTTGGTAATTTCAAAAGGACTTGAAATGCAGCATATGTATGTGGTTGTTATGTATCTATGAAAGAATCAAGAGATAGAAGATATCTACAAAAGTACTTGATAGCCTTTTGTTACCCAAATTAAGTGACTCTAAACCACAGAGTGCGTTTACAGTTAGATATAACGCTCACTAATAGATTGAATCAATCAGGCGGATGTGGTATACCCGTCTAAGTGACTATTTGATTTGGAGGGGATAGACAAGTAAGTTATTTTTCCTTGCGTATTCATAAGAAAGTACCTGATTTGGAATTGTAGCTATCTATGTCGATGGTACGGACATGGTGGGTACTCTTGATGTAATAAGATACCTTAAAAGCTATTTGAAATCCAAATTTGAGATGAAAAGTTTGGGGAAAGCTCGACCGAATACTGAGCTTGTGGTATATTATTCCACCAGTTTGCATATGTGTAAAGTTGTCAGGAAATTTGACAAAGACATGCATCCTGATAGCACTCCCATGATTAGTTGAGGTTCAAATGTAAGTAAGAGACCATTTCGTCTAAAGGAAGATGACGAAGATGTGTTTGGAGATGAAATTTCCATATCTAAGTACAGTAGACGCATTTTTGTACTTAGTATAATAATATACTCGATTAAATTTTACATCCTCAGGGAACTTGTTAGCTAGATATAGCTCAGCGCCGACGCAATGTCATTGGAATGCTATAGTGAATGTAATCATGTACTCAAAAGTAACCATTGACATAATTTTTTTTTATCCCTACAAGGACATAAAA
Organism: Papaver somniferum; assembly: GCF_003573695.1. Lineage (NCBI taxonomy): Eukaryota > Viridiplantae > Streptophyta > Magnoliopsida > Ranunculales > Papaveraceae > Papaver > Papaver somniferum. The sequence goes on from NW_020622713.1 coordinate 2,859,874, forward strand.
AGGAATGCCAATGAAAGTGCAATCTAAAAGTTGTTGATTATGAAGGAAAAATAGTATCTTCTCTAACGAAAGTAATCAGGGGGAGATATCATAGACTATTTTGTAAGTCATTATCGATATTCAGTTTCGAAAACTACATGACTAAGGGAACTGTCTGGAACAACTCTGAAAGTAATCAGGGGGAGATGCCGACATCAGGGGGAGGATCAAGGATATGATGTCGACATATTTTACTTCGAAATTGAAGTTGTGTTGTACTCTTTTTCCCTTCGATCGAGAATAGTTTTTCCCAAAGGGTTTTGTTACTCGACAAGGTTTTTAGCGAGACAACACTAAAAACATCAAGTATATTGAACGTTGAAGACATAAAGATCGCGTTGATATTACTGAAAATATCTGAATCAAAGAAATGAAACGCGATATTCTCTTAACCAACGAAACTTCCAGAATCAACAACAGGGTCTTATAAACATTCAAGACACCAAAGTAAAGTGTGATAAACTCCTTTTGACTGCATTAGACTAATGAAAATTTTCTGACATCAGGGGGAGCATCTAATGGTGTGTTGAACTATTTTCCTTCACCGAGGTTGCTTTTTCCCATAGGGTTTTAATACTCGGCAAGGTTTTTAATGATACAAAAACAAAAACCAGGAAGTAATTTGCAAACTAAGGCTATTGTCTTTCTCACAAGGATTTTCTGCCTTATGAGTTGTGAAGAAACTAATCAACTTCAACGGAGCAAAGTGATCATCCGCAACGGATCACCTTTACTTACATCTGTCACGTTGTACTCTTTTTTCCTTCATCAAGGTTTTATCCCACTGGGTTTTCCCTTGTCAAGGTTTTAATGAGGCAACGTATACGAATCCAACTATGTTATAAGTTTCTTAGTATTGTACTCTTTATTTAGTTCAGGTTTTGTCCCTCTGAATTCTCCTAAAGAAGTTTTAACGAGGCAATTAACTTAGACATGTCGGTCTTTGAAGATCATATTGCATGTGATGAACTACATGTTAAGTACGGGACAACATGTGATGTACTACATGTGAAGAGTTGTAATAAGGTTTTGTCCCACTGGATTTTTCCCTTGTCAAGGTTTTAATGAGGCAACTGATTTCAGCACAAGTCATCAAGGAGAGAACAACATTTGAAGAAATACATTTAAAGCACTATATGTGAAGAACTATGTATAAAGCTTTGTTATTGAACCGCACAAGGGGGAGTGTTATAGGGCCTATGGCCCATGGATGTGCGGTCCATTAGATGAATAGGTCTTCCCTTTCATGTATACAAGAGAACATTATATGTATGTAATAGTTTGATGCCTCTTTATCAATATCAAGTTATTCTCCTTCTCTATCTCTTACTTTTCCCTATTATTTCCACTGCAAAATCGTACTCTTTTTAGTCAGGGTCCAAGAGCATGCTCAGTGGTATCCCATCAACTCCAGTAAGGAAGAAGTTAGAGGTTCGATCCCCATCGTATTAAAGGTTTGTATTTGTATTGAAATTAGTTGTATTGTATAGAGGGTTTGGCGGGGTTGGGTCTAGTAGTGGGGCTAGTTCAACTGGCCTTTGGATAGGGGCCTCGTCCGGCTTTAGCCTATAAAGAAAAATAAATTGTATTGTATAGAGGGTTTGGCGGGGTTGGGTCTAGTTCAACTGGCCTTTGGATAGGGGCCTCGTCCGGCTTTAGCCTATCAAGAAAAAAAAGAAAAAAAAACTCTTTAGTTAGACCGGTTTACAGAGGTGTCGTACCAGCACAACGCTCGTATTACCTAATGAGACAAAACCTGGGTCATTTTGAAGTAAACCAAGCCACCCCTTAACCATGTATTTTCTAAATGGCTAATATATCCTTGTTAATTAACACTAAAAAAAATTGATTAATGAGACAAAACCTGGGTCATTTTGAAGTAAACCAAACCACCCCTTAACCATGTATTTTCTAAATGGATAATATACCATTGTTTAAATAACACTAAATTTTTTTGATTAGCTTAGTTAATTGAGTTTACATAAAACTTATGAAATTATGAATTCAGCATAATGAACCTTTTGTCTTAGAGTTCGATCAAAAAAATTTGTTTTGAAAATGTAAACAGTCGGAAAGGTATACAAATGAAGATAACACCGACTAATTACGACCGGCATGGTATACAGATGAATATAACACCGACTAATTTTGGTCGGAAAGCTTTTGGGATGAAGAAAACGCCGACTATCCTGGGCCAGCAATCTCATAGTTGGCATATTAAAATTTCCTACACTGTCGGCTATTGTATAGTCGGCATATAAGTATTCCTTACCCTTATGGCTGACTAATAGTAGACACACAAATAATTTCTAAAATTGACGGCTATGGAATAGTCGGCAATGTAACCTTACCGACCTTTAGTTATACCGAACATAAAGCAGAATATGGGAAGATATAATTCACTTTATTCATGCAATTTTCGTTACTCTTGTCGACGGAACAACGAATGCACTTAGCATGTGCATCAAGTCTTTGAACCCCTAGGCGACCCTAGTGGACGAGTTATAGTCTCGTGGGGGTTTACATTGAGATCTACCCACAAAACCTACACTAAAACCATCAATCTTCGTTGAAGGAATCCAGTCATCTCCCGCCTCCATGAAGTCTGGGGCATATTTGAGATTTATGATACCACGAATAGATAGCTTGCGTTGAATGTGAATGCTTCCCCCTTTTCCTCCAAGTAGCGTGTTTTCACGGCTTCATGCTACAAAAAAAAACACAAACTTACTTTGTTAGTGGTGTTTAGTAGGGAGATAAAACAACATGGATTACGTAAAATAAACCACAAACATACTTACAAATTGTTCAATGGACAAGTTGAAGTGGGTAGCGTTAAAAATCCGAGGTTGGAGAGCTAAAAAAGCAAGTATCGCATTTTCGATGACTAGGTGCCTATCATGGACTTGTTGAACACTTATTCCATTAGGATTCCCAAACTCTTGCCTAAATTTGTTGTGCACCCTAGCCTAAAAGGTTACGACATCCACCATTACAGAGGACTGATGTCTAACTCGAGTTTCCGCGTACCACGCTTTGATGATTTCCAAGTCTTCATTTGAATCAAATGATGCCATTGTTGTTTGTAGAGGTATTTGGAGAGTTAGATGGAGTGTATGATGATATGAGTTTTGGAGAGTATATGCAAATAGGTGTGTGGTGTTTTGCGGAGAGAACTAGTGTATTTATAGGATGTTGCCCAAATTTGGCCGTTATGGTAGTCAATCATTACAATTGTACTTGCAAAAATTTGAATTTTGGACTCGCCGACTGGGTTTTTGTTTCACCAATATGCTGACTAAGTTTAGCCGGAAGGGTCCTAATTTTATAACCCTGTCGACCTTACTATGATTTTAGGCATCAGGAGTTCATTTTCTTCTGTATAATAGTCGGAACGGTATTTGGTCATTAGCGTGCCGGCTGTTGTATAGTCGGCAGGGTCGTAATTTTATAACCCTGCCGACCTTATGATGATTTTAGGCATCAAGAGAAGGTATTTTCCGCAACACATAGTCGGCAGGGTCGATAACATAATACCTTGTCGGCTGTAAAACAGCCGGCTAGGTATTAGTTTGGTTACCTTACCGACCCTGGTAACTACACCATTTCTGCTGTCAGGGCCGGCAGTCTGACAGTTCACAACCTTGCCGGCCCTAGATTAGTCGGTAATGTAACTTAACAAAAGCATGCAGGTGGAACTATTGAAACTTTACATAACTAAACAAACCATTTATTCAACAACAAGGAACCCAACATTTTCTGTCCAAAATACGAAAACATGTCCCATAAACTTAAAAAAAAACATTTGTCCAACCATTAACCTTAACATTTGTCTACCGAAACATAAAGAAATAAACTAGGAATGCATTCATTCACCACCACGACCACGACCCCGTTTAGGAGCACCACCACTACTACTACATTCACCACCATGGGAACGACCCCTCTTTTTGTCAGCATTCATCTTGGATTGTGCTTCCCTCCTGGATTTTTCTTCTCTCTTTACTTCAACATCAGCTTGCTTGAACAATTCATAGGCATCCTCATTGTCGTTGCTAGCATAGTCAATGTGTTTGGTTTGATCTTCAATCGACAAAGACTCTCCTCTTTCTCTCGCACAACACATCACCTTCACAAGGCTCTTCAAATGCTCCTTCTATTTTCAATTAAACACCAAACAATTAATAGAATGATTCGATAATGTAATCTTAAAATAGTAAGAGCAACTCTAAAATACTTACAAATAACTTAAGACTTGTTGCTGGGTCTTTCAATGCCATCTTCCTCTTACGAGCCAATTGTTCAGCATTTTGTTCCCTAATCACAGTAGGACGAGCCCAACCCAAGTACCACGGCATGTAATTCTCATGATCTTCTTGACCTTTGGTTACCTCGTCCAAAAGACTTGTATCGACTTTACGACTACGTCTTCCGTTCCAATGCTCTCTACCTGGTGCTGGAGCATAACAGACTTCAATACGTTTTTGGGATGTGGTGCACTCTGCCCTCTCCACTTTAAAGAACGACTGGGCATCGAAATAGCGTTCTTCTTGGACGTAACCCAATTGTCGCATTACCCGATGTGGATCGTACATTGAAAATCCATGGGTGAACATCAAGGGACCGCAGTAGAATGCAACATCATCTCTCCTTTGGATTAAACCTTGATTTCTAGCATCTCGATACAGATCAGATATTACCTCATCCGCAGTCAATTTGTCCAATGTGATTCGCACGTTGATAAGCAGCTGCGACATATCCTTATCCTAAGCACCCTTAAAACTGTATCTTTGTCCTCTTGGCTTATCAATCGCAAGATTCTCATTCAATTTGACGTAGGGGTTGGCTTTCACTAAAGTAGGGAAGTGCTCATATATCCAAACCTATGAAAACACAAAGTTTAGTAAGAATTTTATCTTACGAGCATTTTGCAAATATAAATGATTTAGACAGTAAAATTACCTAGAAGAGACATAAATTTGCATTGACTTGCACAGTTAGTGCCCTTGAAGCCTTTGTCAACTCATTGTTCAAGTAGGAAACCACCGCATTACCCCAAGAATACTCATGCATCTGATCTAATGGATCCAATAGTTGAAGATACCTGGCATCGACCAAGATTCAGGAACTGACGGGGAAGATACATTTGCCCAGGATGTATAGAAAATAAGATGACGTGTTAGCATTGATTCGCACCAAGTCCACCCTTCCTTCCTCAGCATAGATTTTCTTGGTCCCATATAATGTATCCCTCAACTTCTTCAGATTAAACTTCTTTCTTAGATGACCATCCTTCATCACAAGCATAGACTCTGTTTTAATCTGATCCCAACCGAACAAGGCCTTGGTAAATTTGAATATATCCTCCCAAGAAATGCTATTATCAAAGCCCTCATTGATTGCTTTTCCCTCAACCTCAAGGCCTAGAATTTGATGAACATCATCGAGAGTTATCTCCATCTCACCGAATGGGAATAACATTGTATCAGTCTCTCCGTAGAAACTCTCACAGAATGAAGATACAGTAACTCTATCATACTCAATATTCGAACTCTTCACAGCAGGCCACAACCCGGAGTTCTTGGAAATCGCTTGCACCTTGTCACATTCCTTGTCAAGTTCCCAGTTCTTAGTCATTGAACATGAAGCTTGGAGCCTCAAGAGATGGATGGCATGCTTGTGATCCTAAATACCAAAAATACAAAATAAAAAGAAATACAAACACTTGACACAAATTTAATATAGATACACTTGAATAAAAAACAAAGACGGATTGAGATTACTTACGACCGTATTTTCGATTTCACATGCCCACGTGTCTTTGTATCCAAAAAGAACATCTCCACCATATGTTGGGGCCCTATTTAGAGGTTCACCTTGTTTCAGTTTAACCTTCAAGTGAGGGGGAGGCATGTGGGAATCAGCTGGTTTAGTGATAACCCTCTTCTTCTTTCTGGTTCCAGTTGAAGTTGAAGCTTGGGTTTGTTGATCATTAACTTGAGTTTGTTCTCCATCTTCTTCTTCTTCTTCAACAATTTCATCTTCTATATCCTTATCTTTATCTCCATTACCATCATCGTCATCATCATTACCTCCTCCAACAGGTGGCATGTTTTGATCACAATCATCATCATCATTATTGGTTCCTCCTCCAGCAGCCGGAGTTCTTTCAACATCATCATCATCATCTCTTCTACCAGATGGACTCCCTTGGTCTTCATCTGGAGTTTCATATGAATCATTTGGTTTCGATGGCGGTTAAGAATCATTCCGTACACGGATCTTGAGCGTTTCCGGCACAATGAATTCCCTTCGATGTGTTGTAGTCAAGAGTTTCTCACTAACACGAGGAGGTTTTGAAGGAGGAGTAACAGATTTCTTCTTTTCCTTTTGCAACCCGAACAAGAACAATTAAGAAAAAATTCATAAGTCGGCAACCAATCCGGCGGAACAATGGTCAGAAGGGTCGATATCTAATCAATATGCCGGCTAAAGTATAGTCAGCATGGTCTTAATCAAATAACCTGCCGGATTATAACAACTATGAACACAGGATTTTCAACATCAATAATCGACAGGGTCTATAATTAAAAAAATATTGGCTAACACAAAGCCGGCAGGGTGGTATTCAAATACTATTCCGACTTTTAAAATTTAAGGCATCAAGAGACGCAAACTATTTTCAAAACAGCCGGCATGGTAAAAAATTATAACACACCGACCGTAAAAAAAAAAAAAAAAATACTGCCAGCAAGCTCTTAGGTTGAATAACTTGCCTACCCTGTAAGAGAAGTTACAAATACTAAACAGTCGGCAAGATCTTCAACCTAAAAGCTTGCCGACTAACCCTAAACATGAAAAGTCGGCAAGGTCGTGGAACAAAAACCTTGCCGGCTAAATAACTGCAAATTCAAATGTTCGATTTTTCTGACCTAATTTGACATGCAAACATGAAATTGAAGTACTGGAGTGAGTTTAAGTAGGCCCTTACTTTCTTTATCGCACAATTTCTTCGGTTTCAGCGGCGTTGATTTCTTCTTCTTCGACGGTTTTTTTCTTCACTTTCCTTTGAACTAAATTTGCAATTCCAGGGTTATATTCATTGGGTTTTCGATTTGCTCCTTTCATACGACTAGCCTTTGGACGTGGTGGCTCCATTTTCGAAGATTAATCAGAATTTTTGAATCGACGATTACGACGAATTAATCGACGAGTTTTCAATGGTGGGGAATGGAGAAGCCAGTAAGGTAGAGGTGGAGGAGAAGAAGAAGAAGATAAGAAGATTAAATGGAAAAAGTAAAATTGATTTAGGGTAATAAGAATTATAAAGGATAAGGTTAGTATTGTAACTTCACCCATTAGGACTTCCCCCTAGCCCTTAAAAAATGTCCATTTAAAATTGCGTATACCCCAATTAATCTGGGTGTACCCAATCAAGCTACGATAATTATGAGTCTCCTCAGTCATTAATTTTTTCAACATTCCTTTGATCTTCACCACTTCTGCTAGTGATGCTAATCACTCTCTTTGTTTCTTTTCATACCATATTGTTCTTGTTTCAAAATCATATTGACGTTTCACTACATGATTGTCCAACTGACGATCCAACCCTCTTAATTTTTTATAATCGTTAATTTTTATAATCAAATATTTTATACATGATTGTCATTAAAAAAATTTTATAATCATATATTTCCTAAAATTACGTCTGGTTTTCTTATTTATTTATTTTTTTGAGAGAGATAGACAACAAATATATTATATCAAAGATAAGTTACAATGTAGACAGTTTTAGGGAACTTTTTTCCATTCTTATCATCTGTGTGGATGCTAATAAGGAACAATGGGCATATGTTGTCACATTATTTTAGTTTGTGCATTCGCTGGATTGTGTTGTTGGTGATCTACTGGCTCATTCGTCACTTTTCCCCGCAACTTGGTTCGTCTCCCTATAGATATGTGTGATTTTTGTGTTGGGGATCTCTGCCATTAGAGTGTTGATTTCATGAAGCATGTCTTTTAGGTACCATGGGATGTTGTCCAGTTGGTTGCATAGAAGTTGTATTAGGGCATGTGAGTCCGTTTCGAACTAGACATTTGGCCACATCTGTTGTGTTGCCGATCTTGTGTCCGCTAGTAGTCCCCATGTTTCTGCCGTAATTGTTGATGTGATTCCTTATGGTGTTGCCATTACCATCAGAATTTTCCATGTGTTGTCCCTACAAATGCATCCTGCTCCTGCTGGTTCCTGGGTTTCATCGTGCTGCTCCGTCAATGTTGATTTTAATCCATTCTAGTGGTGGTGCCTGCCAGCCTATCCATATGGTTGTTGCTTGGTATTTTGTTGTAGCTACTTGTCGTGTTGTAGCATCATTTGGTTAGAGTGGTATGAGATGGTTCTGTGCCCATTTGTATTATTCGAACATTGATCAATATTATACTTACTATTTGCTCCGGTGTTTGTTTGATTTTCCTGTAGACTTGTGAAGTTCTTTATATCCATAGATGCCATACTGTGAAGGAAAATAACATTGATGTGTGTATTGATATCTTCTGGTCCAGGAAATCTTTCATATTTGCTGGTGATGGTGAGATTGTTGCTTACGTTGATGTTGTCGGTGTAGCATGTGCTAGTGTGTTTGGGCTTCTAGCTAAATGAGTCATTATGAGGGCCCAAACTCTTTTGGCATTTCGACATTCGAAACTGATGTGTTGTGCCGATTCCGTTTGAGTGTTACACCTGGTACATTTATTATCTTGAGTGGGGTGAGTGAAGTGAAGTTTATCAAAGGTAGATAATCCTTCGAGGGTGACTTTTCACAAGAAAATTCTGATTTTGGGTGAACATCTTAGCTTCGATAAATGTTTATAATCCACTAAATCGATTGGTGGTTGGGTGGATGGAATTGTGTGGGTGGTTGTTGTTTTAGTGGGTTGGTGGTTGGATATTTGTACGAGTGATCGATACCCAGTTTTGACTGTGTGGTTTCCACATTTCGAAAATAGCCATATGATCTGATCAGGTTTTGGTTCCTTTGGGAGGTGGATATTGGTGATGCATTGTGCAGTTTGGGTGTTAAAGGAGTTGAAAATGAGCTCATGGTTCCAAGTATGTGAATATGGGTTGATAAGTGATGCTACTTTGTATCTGTAGGTAGTGTTGTTTATGGGGTAGCTAGTTGATGTGGTATCGAATTGTCTGAAAAGACTATGTTGACCATTTTCGATTTTTGTGTAACGGTTTATCCTACAAAAAAGAGACCATGTTAGTCAAAAAATTTCAGTAGGGACTTGTTGCTTGATTTGGTTGCTCGTTTTCTGAACTCCACATTATTGGATGGTTATGTAGATACTTTTCTTCACACATATAGGTCCATACTGTTTGATGTGTATTATGCAACTGCCAAACTCGCTTCAATGGGAGTGCTTGGTTGTGCTGTTTACTTCTCATAATTACCACCCCTCCCTCACTTTTTGCTTTTGTCGGGTTGTCCCATCCAATTGAATGTAATTTCTTTTGATGATGGTCGTGATTCCAAAAGAAGTTCCTCATGATTATGTTCATTTTTTGATGTTGTGGGATCAGAATCTCGCAACAATAATGCCTCGGCGAAATTATCAACAACACAACACAACATCGTCGTAGAACAATTTCAGAAATGACATAATAAACGACGTCAGCTAAAATCATGAGAAAAATGTGATGGTTCTGCGAAAATAAGAGAGTTTGCGAGATTAACATTTGTAAGGTTGCGAGAGTGTCGCAAGCCATATCCGAAAATAAAGGAAAGATTAGCTGTCATCCACTATGTACTTCCCTATAAATAGTCGTTGAGTTGTAAAGGAAATGGAGAGATCTTTTTCTGAGTGAGAAGCAAGTAAATAGGAGAGAGAAAATCTAGAGCAGTGGTTATTCTTGATTCCTTTATCTTTTCTTGTAAGATTTTTCAAAGATTGATCAATAAAATTAAGATTTTTAATCTAAAATGAGTTGAATGTTAATGAAATCTTGTGAAGGGTGTAGTGTAGGATTTCCTGCAACTACATAATGGCGCTAGAAACAGGGAACATTGAAGATTATTCTAAAAAAAATTGAAAATTAATATTGAGATTTGTGAAGATTTGGAGTGATTGATTAAGAATTTTACATAATCTCTTGCAATTTTTTAACATTGGAGAAATGGCTAGAAGAAGAAATACATCAGAACAACCAACCACTGTTAGAAGAAGCAAGAGAATTGCTGGAAGAGAAAGAAGTGAAATGGGAGAATCTACTAGAATGAGAAATAATGGAGAAAATCAAATTCAACCACCAGTTCAACAAACACTAGTACAAGGAAGGAATATATATTATGATAGGGTGAGTATACACACTTGACAATCAAATTCCGCAGAAGAAGTATAAGAAGAGCAGCAAACCAGAAACCATAGATAGGTAGAGAGAAATCAAGAAGCGGATGAAGGAATAATTCATGGACATGAGGAAATTGGAGCGTTAGAAACGTTGAGACGAAGAATAGATGAAGAAAGAAGAGCTGATGCAGAAAAACGTGCAAATATAACAAGGAAAAATCACGAATTGAGGATGGAAAATATGAGACTACAGAGTAGAAGATCGAGAAGTATTACAAAATCATATTCAAGATCGACTAGAAGAGAGATGAGGCGAAACTCACCCACAATTAATGCTGGAAACAATATTCAAGAAGAAATATCAAATCCTAATGAAGAATATCGCGAGAATAGAGAAAGAACTGATGATCGTTACGTTCCACAAAATGAAACTTTTGATGATAGGAAAAATGATAGAAATCAAGAGAACAAACAACGTCAGGGACGAAATGATCAAGATGGCGAAGGGAATCGAGAGGAAGGAAGGAGAATTTTATATGAGAGAGAAGCTCAAAGAAATCAACAAACGATTGAAGAAGAAATTGAAAGACATTATGATGAACAAGCACGTTTAATTTGAGAACGTGAAAGATTGAGAGCAGAAATGGAAGAACAAGAGCTTCAGGAGACAATTTGCCCGAACAATCACGAAAATCGAGAAAGAAGGCGTACACAAAACCGGAATAACGGTAATATCAATGAAGAGTATGATAGAGTACATAGGATGGCTGAAAGACAGCGAATGAAATTAATAAGAAATGAAAAAAATCATGAAGGGAAAAATGAGAGACATCATCATATGCGAATTCAACATAGAGATGAAGAAGAGAATTGCAGAAGAAGACGACATGAGGATAATGAAGAAGAAATGCAAAATTTTGCGAGAGAAGAAAGACATGAATGCAGAAGAAGGGAGGCGAAATTAAAAAGACCAATAGATCAAAATTCAGGTGTAAATAAACAAATCTTGAAAGAATTATAAGAAATGAGAGGAATGCTAAATAATAGAGGAGAGGTAGGCAGAAGACAATTAGATGAAGCTATAGAAGAAGCTGCGAAAACTCCATTTACAAGGGAAGTACAACTAGGAGGAATACCTCCGAAATGCAATTTGCCCGCATTAACCAGCATTTTTGATGGAACAACTTGTGCAGTTAAACACATTAAAACCTACGTGAGGTGTATGTTGCAATGGGAAAATCATGATGCCGTATTATGCAAATATTTTGCATCCAGCTTAACAGGGGAGGCGTTAAAATGGTTCGAAGGTCTACCAAAGAATACAATAACATCCTTCAATCATTTGCAGACTACATTCCTGGGGGCATATATAAGTAATAATTCTTCGCGACCTGGTATTGAAGACGTGTTTGGATTAAAACAAAGGATTGGCGAAAGTTTGAAGCGCCTAACTAAAAGATGGAGGACTATGTGTAGCGAAATGGCTGGCCGTGTGGATGAGAGATATCTTACCTTATCATTTATCAATGCTATGTTTGCAACCAACCTATTGTACATCCAAATTTTCAGAGTCAAGAATACGATCACAATGACTGAATTGCGAGAACTTCAAGAATAATATATTTCTCTAGAGGAAAGGAAAAATGAAATGGAATCATACCCAGTTGGGAACACCAGTTCACAAACAGCGAATGCAAGCTTATTACCCAAACTAATAAACACAGTGGCGAACACTTCGCAAGTACAACAAGAGAAGGTGACATGCAACAATCAACAGAAACTGGTGGCTATGGGAAGCCGAGATCAAGAGGAGTATGAAAGAGAAAGAAATTTATACAATCGTGGTGGAAATAACAAGATTCAAAGACTCGATCAGCCACAAGAAACTTATGGAGGTCAAAGACAAAACTATAATAGAGGACAAGGAGGTCACAAGGTAGTATGGGAAGAAATCAAGATGCCACCTCTAAATGCAAGTGTGGAGAAAATATGGAAACTATAATTTTGGTGGAGAATATACCAACACCATGGAACATGGGAACGGAACCACCTCTAAACCACAGAAGTCATGAGTTCTGTTCTTATCATCACTTTCATGGACATACTACAAATGATTGCAGAAATGTAAAAAGAATTATTCTAAGAATGATATATCAAGGAAAACTAAACCACTTTTTGGTAGGGCACCCACAATCTCAACCATTTCCACCACCACCAGAGCATCACAAAGTAAACACGATGAAAAAGAAGGAAACATTCTTCATAGAAGTTGGTGCAAAAGCAAAGAATCTATTTTTTCACTCTATCGTACATTCATACAAGACAATTGAAGATTTCCATGACAATATTTTGAGTAGAGTGTTCGCAAGAGATAATGATGAAAGAGAAATTATGAATATTGCGAAAATCTCGCCACTAGAGGAATGGAAGAAACAGATTATTTCTTTTACCGCAGAAGAAATCCCTGAAGGTGAAGAGGTACATGATAATCCATTGGTAGTAAAATTAGAAATTAATCCAAAACCGAAAGAAGATGAGGATGATGAAGCTGAAGATTCATGGGCAATTAATAGGATTCTAATCGATACTGGAAGCTCTGTGAACATCTTATTTTATCATACTTATAAAACTATGAGAGGAAGAGATGATGATCTTATACCATCAACATATAAGACATATGGTTTTAATGGTACTTCCAACAAGCCTAAAGGGGAGGTTACTATGCGAATTCCATTGAAGGGAATATCTTCTGAAATCCTATTCGATGTCGTTGATGTAGAATCACCCTACAATGCATTAATTGGTCGACCTTGTAAACATGGGATTCTAGGTGTAGCTTCAAATTTCCACCAGTGCATCAAATTCCCTCACCCCAGCGGTATAGGAATCATAAAGGGAGATTGGATTGAAGGAAAGAGGTGTTACGAAACTGAGGTAGAATCCTGCGAAGGAAGAGCAAACAAGAAGGAAAGTTGGCGACACAAAATCAAAGAGACACAAAGAAGTGAGAGGTTGATGGTGGATGCAATCTAAAGAAAAGAAGAAGAGATGTTGCGAAACTAATGCTAGCTCAGAATAAAAAACGGTGAACATACCACTACCAAGGAAACAGTAGCAGAAAATAACAAAGAAGCAGAGGATAACAAAGGTAATGTATGAATAATTGATTTGTTGCGACACTCTCACAATAAATAAAATTCTCAAAAATATATTTTATTGAATGACAAAATTGAGATTGCGAAATGCAAATACAATATGATGATGTGCAAGAATCTCGCAGAGATAATGAATTCTACAAAAGACAATCAGAGAACAATGACAAAAGAGAAAGGGGCGAACCTTTATGGCGTACACCCTAATTCGCGAATACAATTTCGCAAGAGACAAATGTAAGACCTAAAGTACGTCATATAATGGGGTACCTGTTGCATGGCTCAGGGAAAGGCTACACCGCCACCGGAACCTGAGTCATGGAGATTTGGGGTCAATAAATCCCATCCGGGAGAGGCACCTTGGATTCTTATCTTAAGCATATGACTTAGGTTGGGCGACTAAGGTAATAAGGATTCTCCCAAGGAGTGCAGAATCTGATCAAGGCGCCGAGGTACACGGTTGAGTCAAGAGTGCCAGGGGCGTCTGGAGCGTACCTTGCCATTCTTGACAAGTCTTGGCTTATACTGCACTCGGCCCGAAGAAAACCCCACTTAGGGTGCAGTCTCGTAACCATATACCCTATAGGTAAAAGGGATAAGAGGCTGCGAAAACAACTGGTTGTTGTTAAGACTGGATGGGAGGAGCTAACCTTGTATGGTAGAAGTACGCCTCCTTGAAGGGGAAACCAGGGGGAAGATAAGGGCGGCACCCTCCATTAGGGAGCTGATAAGTGTCTTAAGACGCAAATGTCATGAGGCTTTTTACTCGCAAAGGTATTAAGGCTTGTCATATTTGTGCAACAATCCTGAAGAGGCAATAATACTAAAGAAAAAGATAATACGAGATCAATGGGTTTTTGCATGAAAATGCGAAGACGTCCTGCGATTTCGTCGCAAGACGGCAATGTAATGGGGCTTTATTTTCACAAGAATATTTAGGCCTGTTATATTGTCGCATCATTCCTGAAGAGGCCATAATACAAAAGAAAAAAGTTAAGGCAAGATCAATGGGTTTTTGCATGAAAGTGCAAGGACGTCTTGCAATTTTGTCGCAATGACAAGAGGTGGCATAATAAGACCTTTAACTAGGAAGGCAAAATAAGACCACACAGGGATGAGATTTTGAAAAGAATCAAAATTTACTTTGCATATGATTGCGAAATTATACATAAACAATTGCGAAATTGAGGCACAAGATAAGAAAAATATGCAAAATCTCTCATTCAGATACAAATAAAAGAGGCAAGTATGGGAATGAATGAAATTAGAAAATGTTATTTGTCTCCACATGATAGATTTATGCAAAAATTAAAAAATTAATGATTATATTGATTAACCATATGGCAAGGAAGAATTGTTTTAATGAATGCAGGTCAAAATGAAAGAAACTCATATATTAAGGAATATGGAGAACCAAAAGAATTCGCAAATATACAGAAAGGAGGAATAAATGTACAAGTATTACATAAGATTAACGAAAGAAACAAAGACTAATTCTTAGTTGATCCTTCATAATCTTCATCAGACTTGTTCTCTTCTTCGTCTGCATCAGAACTTTTATCTCCATCAGAACCTTCATCACCATCAGATTCTTCATCATCAGCTTCGCTATCAGAAATAGTCAGACTGGGAATGTTCTTTGGGATCTCCTCCAAGATACAAGGATAATTAGAATGAGGAATACTATGGTCATCACAAACCAATTGAATAGTTTGATTGCGAAAATGCATAGCATCGTTCTTAAAGTTCGCAACAGTGATCTTGATTTGATTCTTTAATCTAGAATACTTATCGTTCCGAGAAGAAAGATTCTTTGCGAGTTCCTCTTTTTCAGCTTCAAGTTCCTCAATTCTTTCGCGATATCCACTTTCATAATCTGCGAGCAAAAGGCAATCAATTAATAACTTGATGAAAATTCATAAGAAACAAAAGATTAGTGAAGAAAAACAGTTAATAACCTTCTCTGTCAGAAATCATATCTCTAATCAAGTCTGTATGCTCAACTTGGAGACTAACATTTACACCTAAATCTTTTCTGGCATCGTCTAAGATTTTCGCAGCCCAAGCGAATTCATCCTCATTATTTATAAGAAGACGAGAACGAATTTGGTTTTCTCTTTCGTAGAGCTCGATGTTCTTGCGGTTAGCTTCATCTCGTTCAAGTTGAACTTCAACAAGGGTCTCTTCGAATTTCACCAAAGCCTTAGCACCTTGATCAGAGATGCGATCCTTATCATTTATGAGACCACTAATTTTGGTTCTTAACTCATTGATTTTCTCTTTAGAATTAAGAAGGAGACGCTTAAATTGGTTGCCTAAGCCTAAACTAGATCTATGGTCAATTTCTAAGAGGCGAAATTTGGATCTTAGTTCATTCAGAGAAAGAGATGAAATTTTATCATTTGAGAAACTATTTAAAGATTTATGAAGACGCTCAAGAAGGGTATCATTATCCAAGGCATTAGGAAATGAACGAAGAATGGTAGCTTCATCAGAAAGACCATAAATGTCTGCAAAAAGGATCAATTAAATAAGATAAAACAACAGGATGAATGAATGAAGGGAAAGGAGAAAAGTAACATACTATAGAGTTGATTATTAGCTTGCTGAAGACTAGAGATTTTGTTCTTACACGAAGAAGAATCAATTTCTAGTTGTTTGTTCTTCTCGCGAAGACATTTGACTTCAACTTCCAATTCCTCATTCTTTGTACAAAATTGAAGATTCTTCTTTTCAAGAATTTCGTGTCTCCTCTCCAGATCTGAGGCAACAGCGAAAGAAGCTTTTCCATCCTGCGAGAAAATATAAAAAGTATTAAAATAGAATGAGATTTTGAGTTACAATAATAAAAAAAGTAAAAGGATGAAAGCATACCAGACTATTAAGAGAATGCAGGAAATTGGGAGTCACTGATCTAGAAACCCCACGAAGAGAATTATCACCATCCAATAAAGGAACATGGCAAATTGTAGCGAGAGATTTGCAGGTATTAGCGAATTGACTATCTCCCATTCCTTGCAAAGAATCAGAAAAGAGGCCAGAGAGCTTAGACATAGAAGATTCAGATGGAGAATCTTCATTTGCAGCAAGGTCATCATTATCCTCATCATCCTCGTCAGTCTCGGAGTTTTCATGAGAATGAATATTTGAAAGAGAGGAAGAACGAATTTTTCTCTTCTTTGAAGGAGGAGCAGTTGGTTTTTCCCTGCGAAGAGCAACTTTTCCTTTATCTCCAGTCTTCGCAACATTGGCAGGTTTTTCTATTTTAGCAATAATATTCACACACAGATAGAAATAAGAAATAGAGGCAACAATATACTGTTTAAAATCATAAGAGAATATTTCTTACCTCATCTGTGTATGAGCGAAGAGCTAACAAGGTACTAGCCTTCCCAGTCCTGTGATAGCTATCTTTCACTTTCTGGATCTGTAGAATGTCGCAAGAGTCAGCGAACAAAAGAATAAAGACAAATAAAGAAATATAAAGTGGGTAAAACTGGAAGAGACATACCTCTTTCTCCTTCTAGGGCCAAGAGAATACCCAAGGTTGATAGGAAGCGAGATTCTCAGGAAGAACATTTGACCCAGCAATGTAAGGTCCTTTCAGCATCAAGGGAAAAACACACCATTTATCATCTTTGGATTGGCGATGAGTTGTGTTCTTACCAGAATGCCAATCAGTGTCTTGTATGAGTATTTTAGCTTCATCAATATTATCTTTCCTTTTCAAGCGAATACCCCAGCGAGTATTCTCTTTCTTCATGGATATCAATTCATAATTTTCAAAGAAACTCGCTACTGTGTATTTTTCAGCAATTATCTCCAAGTCTGCGAATTTAGGATCTCTAAGTTCTTTGGAGTAAAGAGATCTTTTACCAGCACCACGGTTAGCGAAATCTAGCATCAGACGGATGCAATCCCCACTCAATTGGAAGATAGCTCGCGAAAATACCGAGTGAGCGAGAATTTCATAGAACCGAGGAGTATCTGGGTCATAAAGAGGAATGGGGAGACCTGCGAGAATTTGACCTAGCGAAATTATGATTGATTGATCATCACAATGTTGATCAGAGAAAAGTTTGATAGAAAGAATTGACTTGGCACTTTCACCAAGAATGGTAGAAAGTATGAAACCTTTCTCAGCAAGATCTTTTTTTGGACGTCTTTTAAGTTTTTCTCATGTTTGTGGACACTTGGAGGCATATCCGAATATAGAGTATGGGAATGAATAAAAAGTAAGAAAATTAAAGAAGGAAGAATTACAGTAGCAGAACTTATGGAAGAACAAAAGAGTTGCAGAGATGAGAAAATAAAAAGAGAAGAAAAAGTAAAAAGAAAATGGAAATAAGAGTAAGAAGAATATATAAAGAAGATTTTTTTTACTCGAAGAAATAAACACCATTAATGCGAAAAGATGTGAGCAGTTGAAAAGCAGTGGTTACAGAAGACGTGTCAAGAAATAAATGGAAGAAAGGATACGTGTGATAAATGCAGAATATGAAGAGATGGACAGCTGCGGCATTTCTCACATCATTCTCTACTTCACAGAGAAGATATGAGAAGAGGCAAGATGTAGGATCAGAATCTCGCAACAATAATGTCTCAGCGAAATTATCAACAACACAACACAACAGCGTCGCAGAACAATTTCAGAAATGACATAATAAACGACGTCAGCTAAAATCATGAGAAAAATGTGATGGTTCTGCGAAAATAAGAGAGTTTGTGAGATTAACATTTGTAAGGTTGCGAGAATGTCGCAAGCCATATCCGAAAATAAAGGACAGATTAGCTGTCATCCACTATATACTTCCCTATAAATAGTCGTTCAGTTGTAAAGGAAAGGGAGAGATCTTTTTCTGAGTGAGAAGCAAGTAAATAAGAGAGATAAAATCTAGAGCAGTGATTATTCTTGATTCCTTTATCTTTTCTTGTAAGATTGTTCAAAGATTGATCAATAAAATTAAGATTGTTAATCTAAAATGAGTTGAATATAAATGAAATCTTGTGAGGGGTGTAGTGTAGGATTTCCTGCAACTACAGATGCACATGTTCTGGCAGCATTTGTGTTTGCATGATGTGGTTTTCTATATATCGTTGTAAGTGCTGTATTGATAAGCACGAGTCTTCTTGCTTGATTCGCACATTTTATTATCCAGCCTTTTGCCTTCCTTTCCACCCTTTGTGCAGATCCAAGAAAATGTGTGACGTGTTCCTGCCTTTTTAAAAAGGGACTCCAAAATATATTGTTGGTTCTGATGTGGTGGTATATCCAAAAGTTGACTACAACCATTGCATGATTGTCGGGTATAACTTTGGGTGGTGAATAATGGTGGACTTCTCCTTATTGATCTCTTGTCCTGCTTAGGAGGAGTATGCCCCAAAATTCTTTTGATGGTATCACAGGAGCTTTGGTTGGCTTTACAAGTTGCTAGCAGATCATATGCATACATGAGATGAAGGATTGGTGTCACCCTGCTTGAGATTTTTAAACCTTTTAGTTCCCCATGTAGTTCCAACTGCCCCAGGTATATGGATAGTACTTCAGCAAAAATTATGAAGATGTAAGGGGAGAGCGATCTCCTTAACGAAGTCGGCGAGTTGGTGTGATGTTGCCATGTTGTGCTCCGTTGATGTTTATTGAGTAGTGACCGTAGTTACAGAAGTCATGATGTATTCAATAAATTGTGTTGGAAATCCAATTTTTGTAAAAGCCAAGCGGATAAATCCCCAATCTAAACTATCATTGGATTTTTTGATATATAATTTCATGGCAATTTTTGGATGTTTACTTGTTTAGTTGGAGGAGTGGAGCGGATGTGGTGGAAGAGTTCAACAACTATAGAGATATTATCGTGAATCGCTCTATTTGGTACAAAAGCACTTTGGAATGGTCTTATTGAAAAAGCGGGGGTCTAACAACACCACCCAATATTTCGATTAGCAATCTGTATGGACTAACTCCGAAATACTTTGCTAGAGAATCAACTAGACAGTCAGACTCAATCTAGATAAAAGTATCTCAAGGAGTTAATATCTCTCTCTTGATTTGATTTCTACTCAAGCTAAAATCAATAGCGAGTCTTTATCAAATACAAGGAATACCTTGGACGGTACCAAAGACCAATGTCCAAGGATCAATCAATATCAATCAACAACCAAAGGTTGGATTTCCAATTGATGATCACAAACGCACAACCTGTATTATTTCAATTATATAAAATATAATGCGGAAAAGAAATAACACAGACACCAGAAATTTTATTAACGAGGAAACCGCAAATGCAGAAAAACCTGGGGACCTAGTCCAGATTGAATACACATTGTATTAAGCCGCTACAGACACTAGCCTACTGCAAACTAACTTCGGACTGATCTATAGTTGAACCCCTACTAATCTCCTACTGATACAAGGTACAGTTGTACTCCTACGCCTCTGATCCCAGCAGGACACTGCGTACTTTATTCCCTTAGCTGATCTCACCCACAACTAAGAGTTGCTGCAACCCAAAATCACAGACTTGATAATAAACAAATCTGTCTCACACAGAAAAGTCTATCAAAAGGATAAATCTGTCTCCCACAGATAAACCCTAGGTTTTGTTCCGTCGTTAGATATAAAATCAAGGTAACAGGAACCAATTGATAATCCGGACTTATATTCCCGAAGAACAGCCTAGATTAATCAATCACCTCTCTACAATCCTTCCTGACTACACAGGCGGTTTGTCGAGGAATCACAAACAGTGAGACGAAGATGTTTGTGACTTCTTTATCTTTCCTATCGGAAAACTCTTACGATCTCAAGCCAATCACATATTGTGCTCGTACGATAGAAGATGCAAGATCATATCGCACAACTACGATAAAAGTAGTATCGGTCTGGCTTCACAATCCCAATGAAGTCTTTAAGTCGTTAACCCGATTTTAGAGAAGAAAATCAAGGGTTAATGGAGATCGACTATAGCGAGCGCACTAGTATCACACAGACGTGTGGGGATTAAGTTTTTCTCTAGCTAGATGTCTCCTATATATAGCCTTTCAAATCAGGGTTTTTCCTTAGGTACAAAGCAAACTATTTCCACCGTTAGATAAAAACCTGATTTAGATTCAAGCCAATATCTCTCAACCGTTAGATCGAAATACATAGCTTGTCACACACACTTGGTACATGTTTACTAGGTTTGAGAAAACCATGGCCAAATGAGGGGACGTATGTTGGTTCAACATGATAACCCAAAAGGTCAACCATATGAGCATCTCATATTAATCATGTTCTTCTTCACCATAACTAGTTCAATTGACTCAAATGAACTAGTTAAGAGTTGTTCAATTGCTATGAGATCTTATGTAACTACACAAGACACAATTGAAACAAAGATGATTCGATTCGATTAGAATAGGCTCATGAGCATTATAGACACGGTTAGCATAAAGCATTCCTTAATAATTAATGTTTTCTGTTCAGAGCACATCTTTAGATCATAACCTCTTAAGCTCACAAACAAGTTCGCGGACTTAAGTTAATCGGTTGAGTTTTCCAAACTTAGCAGAAATTCCCGGGTCGAGAACTTCCGCCATTTCGCGTACTGGGTTCGCGGACATAGCACACAAACGAGTTTTGGAAATCCCAACAGAAATTCTCGGTCGAGAACTTCCGTCAGTCCGCGGACTTAGCAAGCCAATTCCACAATCCTACCGATTTCTCTTGATCAACAAAGTTCGAAAACTTAGGTTCAAGGAATATATGGTTATATGATCTAAACTCTCATTCCAATCATTGAAACAATCTCAGAGGGCGATATTCAGTCGTGAAGAACAACAGACCTTTCTCGTCAGAGCAATTTCCAAAGTGATTGAAACTTTCATGACTTTCGTCACTAGGTGAAGATAAACCTGATCAAAGCGAAACGCTTTACCAACACATGATTTCGAGTAAAAGATAAGCAATGAATACTCAACTCGAAATATCAAGTGTATATGATCTAGTCTATATAGCATACGACTTTTGTCTCATAAGAAGTAGGAGAAGAATAGATAGACTTTCGAGTGATAGATAAGTTCAAGTCTTCACATACCTTTTTTTTGATGAAGTTCAACGGTTCCTTGGTGTAGATCTTCGTCATTGTCGTTGAATCACCATGAAGTCCTTGAGCTCAACTACGCTTTTCTTATCCTAGTCTGAGACTAAGCTAATAGGCTAGAAATCAATACTTTTTAGTTTTGATCACTAACATTGACAAACATGCTTGATATAGCAACACATGCGAGGTTGACCGAGCTATGCTCTAACAATCTCCCCTTTTGTCAATTTTAGTGACAAAACTATTAATACATATGGAATACAAAAATATAAACTTTAGTGGATCCTATTCCATAATCCAATCTTCAACGTTCCTTGAAATCTTCGTCCTTCCAAGTACTCCAATGATCCCAAAGGTTGTAAGTTTAGTATCACCGTTGTTGAAGATCCGTAGCTATAACAATGAGAGAAATCGAGATTCTCGATCATTATTATACAATGTCATAGTTTTATTATGAACGTCAAAGTCCAATTGCATCACGACTTTAACAATAATACCATGGTGATATGTATCACTCCCCCTTAGTCAATACTCCATCTCGATCATGGAAACCACTCCCCTTTACACAATGATCCGAAAACCATATGTATTTGTAGTGTGACCTACAATATTTCTCCCCCTTTTTGTTAATAAAATTGGCAAAGGTACAAGAATGGGTTCATAATTAAATTTTCCACAAGAGTCATTTCATAACCAAAAGAAAGACAACATATCATCTTAATTTAGATGCAATCTTATAGCTGAAGCTAATAACATTCATCAAGGAGTTTTAAGACGCAAGATAACCCCTTTAAAATTCCACAGACGCACTCCCCGCAAGATATTACCATTAAGCACAAGTTCAAAAGCACTCTCCCCCATTTGATGTCATTCCCAAAGGAACAACAAGAGCGACCTTAATTTCGAAAGAAAAGAAGGATTTTTATTTGGACACCAAAAACCATGTGAATGATTTTTATATCCAAAACTCAACCAAAATACTCACAGGTAAACCCATGAATATTCTAATTGGAATACGCAATTAAATCAAAACCAAAAAAGTGATCAATTTAATTGAAAATGCTCAACATAAGTAAACTCACGGAGCAACAGGCTACGATTAAGTTAATCATTAGGAGGTGACTAACTTAACCGTTCAAGTACTCAACATAAGGAAAACCTTACGGAATACGTGACTACATTAACCAATAGAACATGATAGTGTAGCCGTTGATATACTCAACACAAGAGCTTGTGGAATATATGAAAACACAACTAGATTAATTACAATAGAGCCTATAATTAATCTAATCGAAAAGCAAACAACCAAACTAATCATCGAAGTAATCAATTTAACTATTTTGGGCTCAACATAAAAGAGATTACGGAACCCTGACTAAGATTATCATGGAACATGACCATCTTAACCGTACATGTACTCAACATAAGAAGGAAAACTTATGGAGTACAAACTAAATAACCAAGGATGATTAATTTAGTTCATAATGCTCAACATATAGCATCTTACGGAACAACCAACAAACCCAAGGTTAATCGACTTAGTTGTAAGGTGCTCAACATAAGACACACAATGGAGCCTTCACGGTAAAACATAGCAAGATGGATCAATGAAGATCAATACCGTGGTTAACATACAAGGATCTATTCTATCTTTGCATCATTATATGCATAACAACATAATAGACTTTATCCTTGTCATACAAAAGATTTAATCCTATTTTCCATCAAATACATGATTGCATGGGCATAACTTTTGTATTTGTCAAAATTCCATTCGTCCTTTCATCAATAAGAATACCGATTCATGAACGATTTTACTTTTGACAAAATATGGGACCTTCAAGTTCACGGATGCAAAAAATACATATCCCATACAAATATTGCAATATAACAAACCAAGAAAATACTACAATAATAATCATCCTCCAAATATTTTTAGAATTTAAAACAATAAACCTAAAAAATAAACATAAGAAGTGAAACAAAAATAGCTATGTGTAGTCACAATCTTCGTTATTCAAAGCACTAGTTATTCTTCCAACTAATCCAAAAAGAAGACATACTAGGCAATAAGACTTAGTTTTCCTTGATGATTTCATACCTCTGAAATGGTCCATCAAAGTAGGAGTCACTGATATCCTTGACCCATAGAGACACCATGTTCAAAAGTTAGAACGATGACTTTTCGATCAATAGTGCGAGCATAATGACGAGCCTTTGCACAGTCAAGGATAACTTTCTTCTGATTTCTGATCAAGATATTCTGAGTATTAAGGATTTTCTCCTGTCCATCAATAAGATGGTTTATCTACAATTGAAGATTAACCAGTTCGTTCTTAACTTCATTCTGAACACAAATCAGATCCTTGACAAATTCACCAATCCAAGTGTTATACTATTTTCTTTCAAGCATCTTCTTCCGTATAAACTCTTGACCAGAATCACATCCTTTGAGATCATCCTCAACCATAGAGTTAATTTCTTCTTTGAGAACAGTTTTCATCGAGCTCCTTTCTGAAGGAAAAAAAAAAGAAACACATATAAGATTTATATATGTTCGTGAGTGCCCTGGATAGAAACCCTAGATTTCTTTGAGGATATACGGGCGTTCGTGGGCCGACCAACAATGGCCCTGAAGAGATATACTGTGCAGCTTCCAAACGTACACCATCCCAAAAGATAAAAGTGACAAAAATAAAAAGAGACTAGAGAAGATCATTACAACAAGGGATATACAACCTAGAGAAAATATAACACAATACTTGAGCATCTCTCAAATCCTCATCCTTGTATCTCTCAAGTTAGACACAAGGATAAAACATTCTGCTTCTAAGTAGCAGAGGGAGACATAGTCTCACCATAGGTTCTGAGAGAGTAGCTGTAATTTCCTCTAGAATATCTTTTCTCAGCACTTCTTGTCCTTTCACTACAACTTCCAAGAGAAGGAAAGTATCTCGCAGTCCTTCTGGGAATCACATGAGAGAAACCTTTCTGATAACAAAGTCTAGGACCTCTAAAAATAGGCTCTGGGGGATTTTCCAAAATTCGTCTCCACACACTAGACTTGGATTTATCAGATTCCTTCTTATAAGCACAGGACACACTTTCATCCCGAGAAAATGTCTTGTAATGATCTCTACGAGAGTGATCATGTTTATAAGCTGCTTGGTTTCTCATGAAAGGAATCTTCACTGCAGTGGTCGTATGACTATTTACTCCATTAATAGTAGAAAGAAGCAGCTTGTGAAGCTTAGAGACACGTTCCTTTCTAGCAAAACAATGGATTGCATAGTGATTTCCTTTCCCACAAAAGGTACAAATTCGTGGAGGAGAAGTAGCAACTGGAACTTGTTTAAACTTCATAGCCACCGGAGAAGATTGTAAGTTATAAAAACTTTTGTTGACACAATATTCATCAGGAGAAAATTTCATTCTGTACGTGGACTCATGAGATTTAGTTTGTGTAGAAGAATTTTCTTTTAAAACAGAGTTTTCCTTTTCCAAGGATTTGCACTATCCATGGGCTATGACAAGGGATGCTTCAAGTTTCTCCTTCTCAACACGAAGTCTGTCAAGATCAGATGAATGCGTCTTGATGAAACATTTTTCTCTAATTGAGCCTTCCTTAGTCAGCTTTTCAAGATTACAAATCTTTTCACGTTATAGATTTTTTTCTTGAAGAAGTTTCTCAATTTCCATAGAGAAAGACCCTATAATGTTATAGAGTACCTGTTCACGATCAATAGACTTTTCAAATTCATCAATGAGTTTACCATGATCCTGTAGATCAATACACTCAGTAGAATTTTTTGAAATTCTGGTGAGCTCCATTTCAGCTTTAGCCATTATATCCAATGTCTCATTGGAGGAAGAATGATTCACACAAGATAAGACATTCTTCTTACCTCGGGATTCATAAGAATCATCTAAGGAGTAACCCTTTGAGGTATTTCCGAGACTCTTGACAAAGTTGACAGCTTTAGGAAGCATTTTGGTATGCGTATGAGATTTTGTCCACAAAGTCAGATCGCTACAAACACAGACTGATGAGGTCTTAGTGTGTTTGCCTGCTCTGATACCAATTGAAAAAGCGGGGGTCTAAAAACACCACCCAATATTTCGATTAGCAATCTGTATGAACTAACTCCGAAATACTTTGCTAGAGGATTAACTAGACAGTCAGACTCAATCTAGATAAAAGTATCTCAAGGAGTTAATATCTCTCTCTTGATTTGATTTCTACTCAAGCTAAAATCAATAACGAGTCTTTATCAAATACAAGGAATAACTTGGAAGGTACCAAAGACTAATGCCCAAGGATCAATCAATATCAATAAACAACCAAAGGTTGGATTTCCAATTGATGATCACGAACGCACAACCTGTATTATTTCAATTATATAAAATATAATGCGGAAAAGATACAACACAAACACCAGAAATTTTGTTAACGAGGAAACCGCAAATGCAAAAAAACCCCGGGACCTAGTCAAGATTGAATACACATTGTATTAAGCCGCTACAGACACTAGCCTACTGCAAACTAACTTCGGACTGATCTATAGTTGAATCCCTACCAATCTCCCACTGATACAAGGTACAGTTGTACTCCTACGCCTCTGATCCCAGCAGGACACTGCGTACTTTATTCCCTTAGCTGATCTCACCCACAACTAAGAGTTGCTGCAACCTAAAATAAGAGACTTGATAATAAACGAATCTGTCTCACACAGAAAAGTCTATCAAATGGATAAATCTGTCTCCCCCTGATAAACCCTAGGTTTTGTTCCGTCTTTAGATATAAAACCAAGGTAACATGAACCAATGGATAATCCGGACTTATATTCCCGAAGAATAACCTAGATTAATCAATCACCTCTCTACAGTCCTTCCTGACTACACATGCGGTTTGTCGAGGAATCACAAACAGTGAGACGAAGATGTTTGTGACTTCTTCATCTTGCCTATCGGAGAACTCTCACGATCTCAAGCCAATCACATATTGTGCTCTTACGATAGAAGATGCAAGATCAGATCACACAACTACGATAAAAGTAGTATCGGTCTGGCTTCACAATCCCAATGAAGTCTTTAAGTCGTTAACCCGATTTTAGAGAAGAAAATCAAGGGTTAATGGAGATCGACTCTAGCGAGCGCACTAGTATCACACAGACGTGTGGGGATTAAGTTTTGGTCTAGCTAGATGTCTCCTATATATAGCCTTTCAAATCAGGGTTTTGCCTTAGGTACAAAGCAAACTCTATCCACCGTTAGATGAAAACCTGATTTAGATTCAAGCCAATATCTCTGAACCATTAGATCGAAATACATAGCTTGTCACACATACTTGGGTACACGTTTACTGGGTTTGAGAAAATCATGCCCAAACGAGTACATGTATGTTGGTTCAACATGATAACCCAAAAGGTCAACCATATGAGCATCTCATATTAATCATGTTCTTCTTCACCATAACTAGTTCAATTGAATCAAATGAACTAGTTAAGAGTTGTTCAATTGTTATGAGATCTTATGTAACTACACAAGACACAATTGAAACAAAGATGATTCGATTCGATTAGAATCGGCTCATGAACATTATAGCCACGGTTTGCATAAAGCATTCCTTAATAATTAATGTTTCATGTTCATAGCACATCTTTAGATCATAACCTCTTAAGCTCACAAACAAGTTCGCGGACTTAAGTTAATCGGTTGAGTTTTCCAAACACAGCAGAATTCCTCGGGTCGAAAACTTCCGCCAGTTCGCGGACTTAGCACACAAACGAGTTTTGGAAATCCCAGCAGAAATTCTCGGTCGAGAACTTCCGCCAGTTCGCGGACTGAGTCTTCGGACTGGGTTCGCGGACTTGGAAAGCCAATTCCACAATCCTACCGATTTCTCTTGATCAACAAAGTTCGAAAACTCCGGTTCAAGGAATATATGGTTATATGATCTAAACTCTCATTCCAATCATTGAAACATTCTCATAGGGCGATATTCAGTCGTGAAGAACAACAGACCTTTCTCGTCAGAGCAATTTCCAAAGTGATTGAAACTTTCATGACTTTCGTCACTAGGTGAAGATAAACCTGATCAAAGAGAAACACTTTACCAACACATGATTTCGAGTAAAAGATAAGCAATGAATACTCAGCTCGAAATATCAAGTGTATATGATCTAGTCTATATAGCATACGACTTTTGTCTCATAAGAAGTAGGAGAAGAATAGATAGACTTTCGAGTGATAGATAAGTTCAAGTCTTCACATACCTTTTTTTTGATGAAGTTCAACGGTTCCTTGGTGTAGATCTTCGTCGTTGTCGTTGAATCACCATGAAGTCCTTGAGCTCAACTACGCTTTTCTTATCCTAGTCTGAGACTAAGCTAATAGGCTAGAAATCAAGACTTTTTAGTTTTGATCACTAACATTGACAAACATGCTTGATATAGCAACGCATGCGAGGTTGACCGAGCTATTCTCTAACACTTATAATGATCTGGAGTAGAGGTCTGAGCCTGTTAACCAAGATTTTGCGATGGTTGTAAGTTAAATTACAGAGCCCAATAGGTCAAAATTATGAAGGGGTTATGGGTTTTGTGGTTTTTGGTATGATGGTGATGTTTGTGTGATTGATAGGGAGGTGAATGCAGTTGTGGGCAAAAAAATATAAAACCATTTCGCAAAGTTGGTTCCCAGTTGTATCCCAAACTGTTTCGTAGAACTTACTTGTATACCCATCCTGGCCTATGGATTTGTCAATTTCAATTGACTCAATTATTAATTTAATTTCTTTTCTGGAGATGTTGCTGATAAGCTGGTTGCACTGGTAGATGGAGATTGTTGGTTGAATACAATCAAACAACTGCATTTCTATTTGGGTCGGAAGGGCCCTGTATATGAAAAAGCAGGGGTCTAACAACCACACCCAATATTTCGCTTAGCAATCTGTATGGACAAACTCCAATATACTTTTAAGATAATCAACTAGACAGTCAGACTCAATCTTGATAAAAGTATATCAAAGAGTTATATCTCTCTTTCTCGATTCAATACTTACTCAAGCAAATAGAAATCTACGAGTCTAATTGAATACAAGAGAAATCACTTGAATGGTACCAAAGACCAATGTTCAAGGATCAATAAATTCAACCAACAACCTGTTGATGGTGGATTTTAGTTCAGGGATAAAATAGTAAAACTAAATTTATGCGCTGACATCCTGCAAAGGATAAATCCACTGATAAGTGATGAATACTTCTTCACTTTACTAATTCACCTAGAATGGAGCATGTGGCAACAATCCCAGTATTCTGTGAATTAAATACACAAAATTCATCCAGGTTGGAGCAGGTAGCAAAAATCCCATATACCCTGTGAATTTATAGCATTATTAATTAATGCGCGATTAACCTTGTATTTCCTGTGCTATTCCCGCAGAACTCTTATTATTGGTGCGGAATGACCAGTGAGTGTTTCTCTCAGCAGAGTAACACGAATCTCCAAGTGTCAATAATGAGGCATGCACGAAATACCCGTACAGGCTACATCTCTCGGTATGTTATACTAGCCCGATTGAGCATACATCTCTCGATGTGTTATACTAACTCGATTGAGCATACATCTATCGATGTGTTATACTAGCCCGATTGAGCATATTTTCTAAGGGAAATATGGACTGCCCTTGTCAGTCTCAGAAACGATCACGACCACACAAGTTGGCCGCATGATTTAACCAAACTAGACGAACCCTAGCAGAAGCAGGCAATCACCACAATGACCATCAGCGGGCCCGTTTATGCTCTGGTCGGTCAGATGCAAGTCACACCCATCAAATAGCCACCAAATGCCAGCCTAGAGTTGGATGTCCAGGCTGGTGTAGATCCCGGACGGATAAGTGCCATGGCACACACTGGCGGGCCCCTTTCTACCTGCATAATCGATCCTCCCCTGACCTAGCCACGGAATGACGTGCGGCTGCCTGAAGTTAGGCCGGCGTGAGGTTTAAAGGGTCGCAGGAAAATCCCCTAAGGGTCTTAAATTGATCACGACCATCCATCTTCACCGGCATATTTGGATGGTTTAGATCAGGCCTATGACCGTCGGTCAGGTATCACCATGTTCACCACCGGCTCAATGTGGGTCCCACGTGGTCGTCCAGTCCATATGAAGAGCATATCATGCAAATTCGTCCGTCCAAAGTAGCATGCGCGCGACCAACATAAAACCTAATTAGGGTTTGCGGCATATTACATGTGTCATAAATCGATCACGAGCGTTTATCTTTTCCAGCCTGGATAAAGGGTGCAGGAATAGACTAAGGAGGTCCAGAGAGTATCTACATGATAATTGTGGGCCCGTCTACCTCTATGTCCGGTAAACTTGAGTGGCCTAGATCGCATCTTCATGGGGCAGTGAGGTGTGGACATGCACACCGGCAAGCCGTCTACACGCCTGCCCGGTCGGTCCTGCCAAAAAACACCTCCCATGCTTGGTTTCGACCAAGCTGAAGAGTGATGCTTGCGCAGCTCTTCAAAACCCCAAAACTTCATCGACGGTCGTAGATGAGCGTCATATATCATCTCATCCGTCCAACTCTACCAGCATGGTTAGGCAGCCCAGTCTAGGAGTTAAATGGCCAATAAGGTGTCGTGGTGATTAACATCCGTCACTCTACCACATCATGTGATCGGCCAAGGGAGGGCTTGCCTGTGCAACCTCCAAAATATCATTCGCAGATAGCTAAGCATGCATCTGTTCTAAGACACTTAATCCACGACTTACTCCGTTAAGCCTTAAAACAACGATGTTTCATACACATTGATTATATTCGATGCATTACATGTATAGAGTATACACGATATTTCATGAATATCGACTTCCTAAATAACTCAGTTATTTAACCCAGCATCGTATGCTACTCCTTGTGGGTCCCACGATCCACTCATTCGAGACATCAAGCATGTCAAAAACTGGGGGATACTTACTGGGGTATTGGTCTGGCGGTTTACAGCATGCAGCGTGCAACGCGCCATCACAAGAAATTGTCAGGAAGACATGGAAGGTTAGTGATGATGGGAGAAGTGATCCTAGACGTGATCGTGTAATCACTCACACACGACCCCACTACTCCATCACTCCACTTCTTCCACTTCCCACGAGAGACGATGGTTAGGCTCAATGACTTGTATAAATAGGTTCTCCTCCATATTTCCAAGACAGAAAAGACAGAAATCAAGTGTTGATACAACGTATCCCAACACCGGAACTAATAGCTAACATTCTGCAAGCCAGTTCAGCTTTCTGATACAAGTGATAAACAACCAACACCTTCACAATCTCAACACCTTCTTCGCTTCCTTCCCTAAGATCAACCCCATCTCCTTCACTTTGTGACCGAAGCAAGTTTGGAACGACCATTTCTTGGTTTAGGCCAGAATTGTACAGATTAATCTCTCGAATCAGAATGCACTCCCGTGCAGTGCATTTGTTTAGGGTTTAGATTAGTTTCTCATCCACACACACCCAAATTTACCAAAAACCGCAGAAACAGTTTTCACCCATAAACAATTGGCGACCACAGTGGGAGATTAATCTCTCGATTGTGAAGTCAATTTCTTCAAACTAATTCAATTTTACTGATTTCGAAAATGGTGGATCTTAGGTCTGGATCAGCAACCAATCCTGACGAGACTAGTGCTGACAACACTCTTGGTGTTGATATCCCAATCAGTGGTGTCACCGTGCAGCCAGTCAATACCATCAATGTTTCTCGTGGAATTACTTCCTCTACTACCAGCACCAGCGGAGCAGGAGGAGATATTCCATTGGGCGTGACACCTCCTATCACCAGAGCCAGAGCAGCCGCAAACCTTGGCACCTCTTCAAGTGTAACGCCTCCAGCCGTCACCAGAGCAACTGCCATTCCTCTATCGGGACGAGGAGCTGGAGGATCCAGAGGAGGACAAACCCCTATTACCATGGTGGATTTGATGGAGAGACAAGAAGTTCTCGCTAGGGCCCAAACGGACATGGCTACAACTCAGAAAGAGGTACTCAATTTTCTTAAAGACATTAACTGATCGATTGACACAAGAGCCACGACAGCCCCCAGAGCCAACAAGGAACGCATTCAACACACCCGGAGAAGGTACTTCAGCGGCGCAGGCCTATATGGACCTGATCAAACAAGCGATAAACGACATACTCGATCTCCTCATCAAGATGACATCAGATATGAACGGTCCTGTCATGCAGACTCCTACACTGGGGACTGATCCTCACAACGATCCTCCTCAAGTCAATAGTTTAATTATGAACCGGAGGCCTTTGGATCAGGAAGAGGCTTCAGTGGAAAGTTTATGCGAACTTTACACCTCTCGAAGAATCAGCGGGAGGAGACGTTTGCTGCAATCAACCAGAGGAAGGTCACAACCGTGCCCTACATGTTACCGCACGCATCAAGGATTCAGAGTTCAACAGGGCCCTTATCGACACAGGAGCGCCTTCGAATGTGATTACTCTCAAGACTCTCAGGACAACCAAGGTTCACCCGGGCAATATCGTACGGAAGCCTACTACAATGACAGACTTCGAGGGAAACCAAACCAACACGTACGGGTATGTCAACTTGAATTTATCTGTAGGTCCCGTCCAGTCAAAGGTGAAATTCGAAGTCATAGAAAGATAGCAGACTACCACATGATATTGGGGAGACCGTGGCTTCATGACAGTAGGATTGTACCTTCGACATATCACCAGTGCCTGAAGACTATGCTGAATAAGGAAGTCGTTCGTATCCCTGCATCGTTGTCTCCCTATGCATCGATATGTGGAGTGGAATTGTTTGAAACCAAGAAAGCTCCGTAGGAAGGATCAGACAAAGTTCATTGCATCTCACTCCTCACGTGGGCGTCAATTGAGGAGGAGGACCGACTCGCATCATTGAGGGCTAAGTCCCACGATGCATCTTTGCTGACAAGGCGTTCTTCTTCATCCGGTGAAGCCGCAACCCATGTCCACACCAAGAGGGAACGAGATTTCGAGGCAAGCCGTGATCATAAGGGGAAAACGATATACCAACGCTGTTGTTAGCAATTAGCAGGGGAGACTGGTACCCAGTCTCTCCGCCCAGTTGAATACTGCAAGAACGACGAGCCACAAGAGGAGGTATTGGATGCTCCACCACAGCTGCAAGACGACACCAACTCCACAACTGATGAGCTCGAAATCGTTAACATAGGGAATGAGGAATCTCCTAGGCCTATCTCCACCAGCTCAACCTTGTGTACGGATGAACGCACGAAGCTTGTACAACTTCTCAAAGAATACCAGGACATATTTGCTTAGACATATGAAGAAATACCCGGTCCAAATGAAAAATTGGTCATCCACCATCTACATGTCATACCTGGAGCCAAGATGATCAAGCAATCTCCGAGGCAATTCAGGCCCGAGTCAGAAGAGCAAATCAAGACTGAGATTCAGAAGTTGCTTGATGTTGGCTTCATTAAGCTCATCCATCATCCGACCTAGTTGGCTAATGTGGTCCCGGTGAAAAGAAAAACGAACAGATCAGGTGCTGCGTGGATTTCAGAGACTTGAACAAATGCTGCCCCAAAGAAGATTTTCCTCTACCTAACACTGCATGTTAGTAGACTCCATCAACAGACACGACATGTTCTTCTTCATGGATGGATATAGCGGGTACAATCAGATAAGGATGTACGAGCATGATGCAAGTAAGACAGCTTTTCGAACTCCTCTCGGAAATTTTTATTATACTGTAATGCCATTTGGTTTAAAGAATGCCGGTGCAACGTATCAACGCTCTATGATGGCAATCTTCCACTGGAGACGATACCTCAAGGGAGCAGCGTCAAGAAGATAACGATGTCAGCACGTCATGTCGGGAAAGAACCGGGTGAATCACTCTATATATGATGGTGCATGTCTATCGTGCTATGTTGGAGAATCTGCGCTTTTGGTCATCCTATGGACTTCGTGAAGATGTTGAACGCTCATCTACAATAGCATCTTCCCTGCTAGAAATAACCAGGTTTTCCAGTAATTAAGAGCCTCATGATGTTCGTTACTCAACATACATCTCGCCAACATGCAATAAAACCTTCAGCCTTCCGTAAGCAGTAAGAGGAAAGGCACCGAGATACAACATCCTGCGCGTCCAAAATGGCCAACTTCAACTCTAGTTGTGAATACCAATATTTTGCAGAGCACGTGTCAGGATCTTAGTGGCTGCATACGTGTCTAAAACTGTATAGCCTTCGCTAGACAGAGGAGCCTGAGTAGCAAGGGATACCCCCGCAGATCTTCTTTATATCATCCCAAGATAAAGGACGTGAACGGTCAAGATAAAGGAATAAAAATGCTAGTCTACATAGGGTCAGTTGGCAAAGGGACGTAGATGACACATCCAATCAGCATTAAATGCTTTGATTCTTATCTACACGCATGAGTCAAAGCACGTGGAGATAGGAAGCGTGTCAGAACTTGATTGGCGGAAGCAAGCGATGGACGAAGGTACAACGCGCACTGAGGCTGGGTAGTTCCCAAAGGAACGTGGGTCAGCTGAGGTGGCGAGATACAACTGGAGAAGCATGCGGTGGACGAAGGTACCACTGGTACGGAAGGTATATCAGCAGACAATGGACCCAGAAGCAACAAAGATATACCAGGAGCAGAAGGGGCTATAAATACCAAGCTTCACCAACAAATTAAGGGCATTCAATATCTAGGAGAGAAGATCTAGTCTTAATCTTATAACTCTTTAATGTTTAGAACTTAAGTAGTTACTTCAACTTGAGTTCTCTCTATTACTTTGGGAAACATTTAAGATCTTTGTAACCACCACATATTTAATACGATTCTATCAATCATTACCCCGTGGACGTAGACAAATGTCGAACCACGTTACATCTTGTGTCTCATGATAACTTAGAGGCGTTTACATTAATATTATGTTCTTTGTTATTATTGTGTTCTTAGATACCATTTATTGCTTAGCTTAATCAGTTCAACAGAGGTAGCGATACTCCTTAGTATCAGATCATTTGAGCTGTACACATCACGTAGGCTACGGGAAAACGAGTAGTCACAGTTTGGCTCCCACCGTGTTTTGCTCACGCACCGGAGTTTAGAAACAGTTTATATTTTGCTTATATATCTTCTGAAATGAAGGGGTTTGTGTTTCAGCGGTGAATTTCACTCTCTAGTGATTCATTCATCCATTTCTTGTGTATTTTTTTTGAGTTCATAGCCTCTAAAACCGTGCCACACTACAGATCCACAAAAAACTTTCAAAAAACACACTCACAAAACACCAAAATGTTTGTTTTTTACTAAAACAGCACACCACGTTTCAGATCTGAGAACCTTTGACTGATAGAGGAATCTCAGTAAGATTTTAAGGATAAAAGATCTTCTAACACATTTAATAGCCCTGTTTTTCGCAAGATCTAACATCCCCTTTTCATTGGTTTTCGACGTTTTAAGGTTGTTTTTCCCAAGGGTGTCATAAGCATTTAATACCCGTCTTTCAAAAGCTTTATTTCAGTCCTTTTCTGAAAAAGCTGCTTAACAGTCTTCCGTGTTAGAGCATTAATTGCTACTTTTAACGAAGGCACCCAAGTAGCAGAAAGTTTTCGTTTTTTATGTCACCGAAGGTTACCAAGAACCAAAGGTATGCAGAAACCAACTGATGCACCAAAAAACTCACGACCAGCTATCACAAGAGGGAGATCCCAAAATCCATCTCAAGCAAACCAAAGAAATGAAACGGAGGATGGCCAAAGTGAAATAGCAAGAAGAACAGTTGCTAACAAATCACCTATTCCTGCTGAAAGGATGGGGCAAACATCAGGAGCTCAACCAATCTAAGGCATGCCGTTACCGGAGCATGCAACTACGACAAAGCCACATGCGGCCAACGCAGGGTTGTCCAGAACCTTATCCCCTAGGGGACGAGGGTTGGGAAACCTAACTCCAATTCAGATAGATCCATACGCGCCAATTATAGAACAAGGAGTGGAATACTCCGAAAATCCAGACGACAGCACTCCTCAGGGAGGTGGAGCCCACAATGAAGATCAAATGGTGGCACAAATAGCAGCTTTGTTACTCCGTAACAAGGAAAACGAAGATGCCATGCACAACATGGCTCAGGAGAATCATAACCTCAAAGGTATGTTAAACACACATATCAAAGGTTCCCAAACTCACCCCCCGCAATGGAGCTATCTCAGGAAGACGAAGGATGGATACCAACCCACCAAAGGCGACTCAACCTAGAGGAGCAAATAAAGCACATCACGATCCAGACGAGACGGATTCAACATACAATCCCTCCCAAAGCTACTACGACGAAGCATTTTCTAAAGATGCTCACAATGTGAACATGGTCATAGAACAAATGGAGAAAATGCGGAAGGAGATCCAAGGCTTAAAAATTGGTCACGCAGGCGCGCGATTGGAAGAGGTACTACAGGACGCAACTACATCTCCGCTATCCTTTCGAATTTTGAGGGAGTCTATCCCTCCGAAATTGCCAGGTACCTACGTTCCAAGCATACAATGGTACCTCCGATCCCGCAGCACACCTACAGTATTACACTCGTGTTCTTGCCCATTGGGAGAAAAAAGAGGTAGTACTTTGCAGATACTTCCCAACAAGCTTAACAGGATCAGCACTAGCATGGTATGACAACTTACCAACAAACTCAATTGACTCCTTCGAGCAATTGTCCATGGTGTTCTTGGATACATACATGTATAACAAATCAATAAAGGCTGGGTTAGATAGGCTATTTTCTTTAGTCATCGGACCCCATGAAACAGTGATGCAGTACACAGACAGATGGCAAAAGACATGCCAAGCAATTGGGAAAGTCAATCCAGAAATTAGCATAAACTGCTATAAGTACGGACTTGACAGAACCTCAGCCATCTTCGTGGAGCTCCACAACAAAGCCTTAGATTCTGAAGGCGAGCTCAGAGTTTTCCATGACCGATACATCAGACTCGAAGAAATCCAGAAGGACAACCCCAGGGCACAAACAAAGACAGTGGCATCTCCGCAAAGGACCAACTCTCTGGAACCAATTCCGGAGATACCTAAGCGACACAACGAAGCAGGGGGTAGAGCCAGCTCTCGAGACAAGCGATCCAAACACGGAGATGGAAAAAGAGGCAAAGGAAGAGAAGAATTTGCAGATAAAGTGTACACGAAGGTGAACACAAATTTTTCTCACATCCTCAGCAAGGAGGGAGCAAAGCCGGTCTTTCCTTACCCTAATACTAAGGGGAAGCATCCTGACAGAACGAAGGAAGCTATGGAGTACTGCGCATACCACCAATACTATGGGCATACCACTGATTCATGCTACCACCTCCGCAATGTGATTCAAAGATTCATTGATGAAGGTATATTCATGGAGTACGTACAACTACAGCCAACAGAGACGTAGGACATCCCAAAGAAAAGGGTTGAACTACCCCAGTATGGGAAATACATCAACATGATCACCTTCTCCAATGGAGGTCAAGAAGAGATGCTCGAAGATATCCTCGAATTAGCTCGAAAAAGAAAGAAGGTCGAAACCCACGAAGTATTCAAGCTAAGCGGACCACCTTCTAGCACTTGGGAGGACTGGATGGCTACACCATTAACCTTTTCAACAAAAAATGTCAACCAAGAAGTGGAAATGCACAACGATCCACTGGTAATCACCCTCCCAATACATGGATGGAATGTTACGAGGGTCCTCGTCGACGGAGGAAGTTCGTTAAATGTGCTATTTTACGAACATACCTACATATGGGACTGACAGCAGAGTAGATGGATTCTTCCACTTGCACGATATATGGGTTTAACAGAGCAGTCTCTAGACCAAAAGGAGAAATTATTTTGCAGGTACACGCAGGACCCTTAGTAACCAGCACACGCTTCTGCGTGGTATAAGCACCTTATCCCTACAATGTGATCATGGGCAGACTATGGGTCCATAGATTACGAGGAACAACTTCAACATATCATCAGTACCTACACTTCCCCACACCTATGGGAGAAATGGAGATCAAAGGTGACCGGAAAGACGCGAGGCTATGCAATTTAGCAGAAATACGACTCAACGAAGAAAGAGTTGCTGCCCAGCAGCATGAAAGAAAGAGTAAAGCAAATACTAAGGAAGTGCAGACGCAGCACCCTCCGCACACAAGGACGCCTCCGCACACAAGGATGTCTCAGCACCAGAAGTAAACACCGCCACCAATCCAGGTGCAGACGTCTCCACCAAATAACAATTACAGAAAAGCACTCCTCACATCTCCTCGCCAATTGAACCAACAAAGAAAATCAATATCGGAACGGAGGCAGAACCAAAGATGTTAAGCATCGGAACGTTGCTTGAAGATGAAGAGGAAGTGCAGATACAAAGGTTACTAAAGGAATACGCAGATGTCTTTGCATGGTCAATGGAAGACATGCCAGGAATTGATCCGAACTTGGTCTCACACCACCTTCGGCTCAAACCGGAGATACCACCATTCAAGCAACGCATACGTAAGGTGGCGGACATCTACCATGAAGGGGTAGAAAAGGAATTGCAAAAGTTACTTAAAGCAGGATTTATACGAGAAGTCAAATATCCCACGTGGATATCCAACATGGTCATCGTTCCAAAAAAGAACGGAGGCGTACGCATTTGCATCGATTTCAGCAATCTTAACAAAGCGTGCCCCAAAGACAGTTACCCACTGCCAAATATCGACCAACTGGTCAATGCAACAGATGGTCATCAAAGATTATCCTTCATGGATGGATACTCAGGCTATAACCAAATAGCCCTTGCAGAAGAAGATCAGGAGCACACTGCGTTCTTTACCCCACGAGGCTTGTATTGCTATACAAGGATGCCTTTTGGACTAAAAAAGCGGGGGAACATACCAACGATTAGTAGACAAAATCTTCAAGCCATGGATAGGCAAGATACTGGAGGTCTACGTAGACGACATGCTTGTCAAAAGCAAAGAAGCAAAAAACCATCTCTCAGACCTAAGGGAGGTATTTGAAGCTATGAGAAAATTTCACATGAAGGTAAACCCAAAATGTACGTTCGGAGTTACCTCAGGAAAATTCTTAGGCTACTTGGTCACCAAACGAGGAATCGAAGTAGATCCTGAAAGGGTCAGAGCAATAATGGAGATGCATCCCCGCAAACGCTAAAAGGAGTACAAAAGCTAAACGGAATTTTAGCTTCCATGGGAAGATTCATATCCAGGTCGTCAGATAAGTGCAAAGCGTTCTTCGATACGCTAAGGAAAGGAACAGGTTTACATGGACCAAAGAGTGTGAGCAAGCTCTTCACAAGATCAAGGAATACTTAGCATCAGTACCCATCCTGCAAAAGCCGGAGCCAGGTGAGATACTCACCCTATACCTAGCAGCAACGAGCTACGCTGTAAGCGCAGTATTGGTAAGAGACCAAGGGCAAGGAGAAAAGCCCATATACTATGTTAGCAAGACACTCAGTTCGGCGGAGCGTAACTACACCAAGGTGGAGCAACTCATATATGCCTTAGTAAAACAAAAAACTAAGGATATATTTCGATGCGCACACCATCAGAGTTTTCACAAAAGCTCAGATAAGCCAAATCCTTGACAACGGAGAAGATCGGAAGAGTGGCAAAATGGAATGCCATGATCAAACAGTTCCATATAATCTTCGAAACCAGGAAAGCGGAGAAATCACAAATCTTGGCAACTTCTTGGCGGACTTACCTCTAAACGACGAAGCGGAGATAGACGACATTCCAGGAATGGAGGAAGAAAAGCCGGAACCAGAAGACCTCTTGGAACCGCAGAACGCACGAAGGTGGGAAATATTCGTAGACGGCTCCTCAAACGGAGAAGGAGCAGGCATAGGGATCGTGATAACGACCCCTACTGGAGACCGACTCATCTATGCATTCAGGTTAGAATTCGAGCAATACACCAATAACATCACGGTATGAGGCAGTCATACATGGCCTACGATTGGCACAGAGTTGGGCTTGTCAGATGTTCGTTTAACTAGTGACTCGCAGCTGGTCATTAGACAAATAGAACTCAAGTATCAAACTTTGGATCCAATACTATCTTCGTACCTAAAGCTGGCACAGGAGCATGCGGCGAAGATCAACAACGTCGTGTTTAGGCACGTCTGCCGAAAAGACAACAGACACGCAGATGCCTTAGCATTCATATCATCAATGCTGAAGGACAAAAATACTACCTCAATCCAAATTGGGAGAATTTATGAACCTTCGATAGATGGATTAACCTCCGCTACCGAAGGTACCTTAGCTGTCCAAACCAGGGCTATGAGGGAAGCAGAAAAAAAAAAGAAGACGAAAGAATGGAGGAACCAGACAATGAAGCCGAGGAGTCTGACGAAGATAAACCCATGTCAGATGAAAACAATGAAGATGAAGCTGAGGACGATTGGAGAATTCCAATTCACCAATACCTCGACAAAGGTACTTTACCAGCAGATGTCAAGGAGGCACGAAAACTCACGTCAAAAGCAGCAATGTACAG
The DNA here is from genome assembly GCF_003573695.1 of Papaver somniferum. Lineage (NCBI taxonomy): Eukaryota > Viridiplantae > Streptophyta > Magnoliopsida > Ranunculales > Papaveraceae > Papaver > Papaver somniferum. The sequence continues at coordinate 2,900,097 of NW_020622713.1, forward strand.
CCTGCGAGACGGGGTATTGTATAGAAGGTCATTTCTTGGACCTTTGATGCGATGCCTCTCACAAACCGAAGGTAAAAGGATATTGCATGATATACACAGCGGAGAGGCCGGCAATCATAGCGGAAGAAGGTCACTAGCAATCAAAGCTAAAATGCAAGGGTACTATTGGCTGAGCATGGACGAAGATGCGAAGAATGTAGCAAGGCGTTGTGAAAGATGCCAATGCTACGCAAGAAAAATCAGAGCGCCAGCAACGGAGCTTAACTCAGTCATCAGCCCTTGGCCATTCGCCAAATGGGGTGTTGATATCGTTGGACCTTTGATAGAAGGGTCGTCAAAAAGAAGATATCTTATTGTAGCTACGGATTACTTCACCAAATGGGTGGAAGCAAGGGCTTTGGCAAGAATTAGGGACACGGATGTCTTCAAGTTCTTGTTCGAGCAAATCATCTGCAGGTTCGGAATACCAGCAGCCATAGTCTCTGACAATGGCAAACAATTGGAGGGAAAGAACATAGATATGCTCTTTAACGCCTTCAACATTCAGAAAAACAAGTCCACTCTGATATACCCTAAGAGCAATGGACAAGCGGAGGCCACTAACAAGACGATAGCGATGAACTTAAAGAAGAAGGGGGGCATACAAGAAGAGATGGTGCGAACAGCTACACAATGTCCTATGGGCCTACCGCACTACAAGAAGGGCAGCCACGGGAGAATCTCTTCTTACTAACCTACGGAGCCGAAGCAGTCATTCCAACGGAGATAATACTGCCAACGACAAAAACAGAAGCGTGGGAAAAGAACCTAACAACTGACCTCATGCTAGAAAAGCTCGACGACCTCGAAGAAAGGCGGGAAGTAGCTTTGCAAAGGATGGTGAATTATCAGCGAAGGCTAGCTCGTGAATACAACAAGCGGGTAATCCCTAGAAACTTTGTGGTAGAAGAATATGTGTTACGTCAAACACCACCATACCAAAGGAAGAAGGAATGGGGAAAGCTAGCTCCAACGTGGGACGGACCCTACATCATACACGACATTGCTGGGAAAGGTTCATACTACCTAAGGAACCTCAAAGGGGAGGTATTACAACACCCCTGGAACGCAATGTACCTAAAGAAGTATTACCCGTAAGAGAATGGTTATCACTCAGGAGAAGGAGGGAAGGGGCGGAAGCCCACCATGTTCTATCCCTGATCAAAGGTATTATAAACCTAACTAATCAATGAAAGAAACTTTTTGCTAAGAGAAAGTGTATGTTGATTAAAACAAAGTGGGTTAGAATAGACACCTTCCGTCAGAATTGACGATGAGACAAGGCACGACATAACTGCGCATATGTCAATCTCGGATCCTAAGGGCAAACGAATCCCTCCAAAAGGCAAATAATAAGCAATATATCCCATAAAGAGAGATACCTTGTCGAAGTAAAGAAACAATCACGATGAACGCGTAGGGTTACAGGAAAAATATTGCCCACGTAGGAACCTTCGCCACCACGGTACCTTCTGGCCAAAGGATACTAACGTATGACAATGAATGTTCCACCAAAGGTTAAAAAGATAAAAATACCTTAGCACCTAGTGATGACTCGAACGTGCAAATAATTAGACACAATACGTCTATATATATATATGAATTTAAAGGTACCATAATAGTGTTACCAAAAGAAGACTAACGCACCCCAAAAGTTGCAGGTGACAAAGGTCCGACAGCTACAAATAATGGAGCATTGTTTCAAAAGAAAGGATACAACGAAGGCCCCTCAGTTGGGGGCATAATACAACAAAGGAGTTCGGTTAAAAACGAAGTCAGCATAACACAATCAAGGATAAGGAAGACGAGGAAAGGTGACAACCTCCGCTTGGAGCTCAGCCTCCGCAAAAGCATTGTTGATATAATCGATGGCAGAACGCTTAAACCGCGCCTCCATCTCAGAAGCCTGAGCTGACATATCAGAAGTCGACTTCTGACGAAGCTTCCTAAGCTGAGCACTGAGTTGATCGTTAGGTCGCTGAAGAGCCTCAGTCTTAAATCTAGCAGCAGGATCAAACTGGCGAGATATTTCCAACTGGGATATCTGACCCTCAAGGTTGATGATCTTAGCATTTGCACCCACAAGCTTCTCTTGGAGACCTACGGATACGAAGGATATTAGAGACAATGCAAAGCAACTAAAGATACGAGGAATACTACGAAGGGAATAGTCATCCTAAGCTACCTCCGGCATGGATATGAGACTTTTTTAGACTATGTTGAGCTTCAGCAAGGTCCACCTCAGCCATATCAAGATCATCCAAAAGGGTATCCCTTTCAGTCCGAAGATCGTCAACATCTATGCGGAGCGACTCATTCTCATAAGATAAATCTCGGTACACATTCTCTAACTCTTCAAATATTTTTACTAAGGATGCATGAGACATAGAAGAAGGAATGAAGACGGCGTCGACAAGTTTGTTCTTAAGGGAGCATACCTCGGAGGTCAATACATTACGCTCTGCAGTGACCTTGGTTAAAGAAGCGCAAGCATCTTCAAAATCAGCATGATATTTCTTACGAATAACTTCTTGAGCAGAGAGACGTTTCTCAACTAAGGAAATATCCTCCTTTTGCCTTAAAATAAGACCTTCTTTCCATCTAAAGGCTTCGTCACACTCCTTATCAAGCGAAACCATCTGCTTCACTAAATCAGCATTATGAGCAGACTCAAGGGAAAGCTGGGCCTCATTATGAACGGTCACATTCATCAACCTATCAGACTTCTTTTGGTAATACCAGACGTCGGAGGTTATCTTAGCCACTTGATCTTGGAGATATCTAAGTTCACTAGAACTACTGGCTGGAAGACGAAGGTTGTCTCAGAACCAAGCAACCACAAAGTAATGAAACAAGCTAAGGAGAAGGAAAAAACTAACCAATAGATTTGGAGGACTCAGTGGCTAAGACAGAATCAACAGCTTTACGACCCTCCTCGGCAACCTTAGCAGCGTTATTATCTCTCTCAAGAGCCCATAAGCAAGCTTCCAGAGACCTCTGCGTCTTCCTCGGGCCACCCTCCAACGAAGATATCCTAGCAATTGAAGCAGCATCACTAGACGAAGGTTGCTGAGCAATAGCAAGGGCATAGTCTTGAAAAGGTATAACTAACATCGATTTGCTTGCAGATCTGCAAACAAGGCAGTATGAGAGCAGGCGAGGGAGTAAATCGAGAATAAAGGCGACAAAGTAAGAATCACTTATCGAGAATGCTGAGAGACGAGGGAGAAAGATGCGTAGGTATCCATAAAATCTTTCATTTCTTGAATGTTACCCCGGCGGATCTCACCAAAGCTTTGAATAGAGTGAAGACAATCAGGATCAAAGAACAAGTCTTTGGCAGCACGGTACTGAGCAGACAAGACATCCAACTGCGAAGCTATCTCAAAAGAACTACCAAGATGATGATGGTCAACTCCAACAGCAAAGGGACCCTTGGAATTACGAAGGATGGCCTCAAGAATAGAATCATCAAAGCTACCTAAGTTCAAGCTCTCCGACATTCGACCTTGGTTAGACTCAGCAACTGCACCCTCGTTCGGTTGCACGCGAGCAAGGGGCACGACAGCTGAACCCTCACCACGACGAAGGGATGGCATGGTGGAAGAGCTAGGAACAGAAAGAATAACCTGAGAGCCGCCCAAATCCATATCACCAGCAGAAGGAAGATTTCCCAGTATGGCCCAGTCTGGTGACGTAGGTGGAACTCCAACAGCTTTACTAGCAGGGGCAGTAGAAACAGACCGAGCACTCCCTAGTGAAGCAGGAGCATGATCGAAGGAGAAGCTGGCTAGTGAAATCACAACCTTCTTCTGCTGCTGAGAATCTAAGCTACCAGCCCTCGCCGAAGGGGCAACAGCCTTAGCAAATGAACCGCTAGATTGGAGGGAAGTAGCGGGAGATGAATAAAGGCTCTTCGAAGCTCCAACAGTAGCAGAAACCGTATGCAAAGCCTTGCAGGGAGCAGAAATCGAAGGCATCTTCAAAGACAACGTAGGCGCAGGCGCTTGAATACTAACAGGCTCGATCAACTGAGGACCGGCACCAGTAGGGAGGTTATCACCCTCAACGGAAGCATCTCGGACTGGTCTAGGGTTACCCTTCGCAAAATCCTCTTCAATGTCATCCAAGTGAGTACTAAATACAGTATCCTCGATATCCTCCATATCTTCATCAACAGGTTCATCAACGGCGGCCTTAGGGTCATCATCCAAGGCATCAAGATCAACCACGATCTTCAGCTTTCCCTTCCTCTGAGAAGACTGCAAAGAAACACATGCGAAAACTAAGAATCAGGGTCAAGGTACTAAGGAATATATAAACACAAAGGTATGATCCTTACCTCCGCAGGTGTACCAGACGAAGCCTTCCTCTTACTCGTCCTGATGGCCATGGAATTACCAGCAGAGCCTTGAGCAGTCCTAGCAGAAGAAGCAGGGGCAGAATGGAAGAAATCGAAATAAAGACGCTAAAGTTAGCAAAGATACCATAGAAGACGAAGGTATCTAAGCAGGACAAAGGCGCTACAATAAGGGTACCTCGTGAGAAGCAGCAAGATTGAAAACCCAAGGCTGATAACCATCATACTTCTCAGGCAGAGAACGAGCTGAGCGAGGAACCGAGGGGTCCGCAGTGGTAAAACCATAGGCCCAAGGACCAACCACACGAAGGGGAGTACGATCTTAGCGGTCATCATGATCAAGACGAATGCGGTCAGACTTTGGCAGAGACAGCCTAGTGGAGTATGGGATCGTAGTCAAACCGGTCTTGTCAATTTCCTCCAGCAAACGAAGGCTGTTACCTTCTCTAATCTTCCTAGCAGTAACATGGATGCGACGAGGGCTAACACTCCAAGGAAGAAGGTTAGTCTTTTGAATAGCATCAGCATAGGTGGCATTGAAGTTGGCGGGAGTATAGTCTTCTCGCTTAGATCTCCCTTCAGCAAAGGGATCATAAGACTCCAAGGTGTTCTTGCCCCTTCTACGGTACCGGCACTCACGAAGGGCACGCCAGTAATTACCAGTATACTGATAGATTCCTAGAACTTGAGTCTTGTTCGCCGGGTCATCCCTAGTGGATAAGACATCACAATAGAAAGAATCTTTTCTACTATAAAGAGGAAGAAACATACCAGCGGCCAGCTGACCAACACTAATCAAAAGGTTGTTCTCATCGTAAGGAAAATCTCGAATGAGAGACTCGGTGAGGACATCAGGGCCGTTAACAAAAAAGATCTCAAACTTGTGAAGACGAAAGTTCTTTGCAATCTCAGCAAGGGACAAGTGACCGTAGCCATCTTTGTCACGTAATTGAAGCCTCTGCAGCTCATAATGAGGAGGAGGAGGAGGAAGATCTTCAACATCAAACTCTTCAGCCCTAGACTCCGCGGCCTCCTCATCAACCGTAGATATATCAGCAATCGCAGGCACGTCAGTATCCTCAGGAGGAGGGGATGGCGTAGCATCAGGATGATCCTTCCGCGAAGGAGGATCGATCGACGAAGACACCCTCGGACCTTTACGCGTAGGTTTCTTCGAAAGCCTAATTATACCTAACACCATCAGGAAAAACTTCATCATCAACAATGACGACAGAAAAATTACAGTACCTCCAAAAGGAAAATAAAGGGGCAGAAATGGAAAATTTTTGGCATGGGTTTTATAAACCAACCAAAAAGACCCGTTTGAACATATCATGACGCAAAAGAGAAAATATTTGTTCACACGACCAAACTGGCAGGCGAAAAAACAATCATGGAAAAATTAACATCAAAAGCCAAATTGGAACAAAACCCAAGTTCCCAATCATCACAAGCAGTTAAGAACGAGCGAAAATTCTCACATGCAAGTATAACAATAACTACAAGAAGAAAATCATGATCGAAAGTGAGTATCACTTACATGTACGATCGAGACAGTGAAGCCAACGTACGAAGCGAATCGAAGAAGAAAACAGGAGGAAGAGCAGTTAACAGCAGAAGAACATCTCCACGAAAGTGATGGAGAACGACAGTTCGGAAGAAAAGAAGGAAAGGGAGTTAATGAAATTTCCTTCACTTTGTTCTCCTCTTATAGGCGGCTGGAAAATCCAAAAAATTTTGGATGTCCCGAAATTCAAGGGGAAGTTATTGCATGATAGGACATGTAGGGCCACCCAGTCGGTACGTGAAAAATTGGCGGCGTAACGGAAGTTTCCTTCCACTTCTACCAAACGGCAGAAGATGAAAGAAAAGGGGAAAACTGTGAATACCAATATTTTGCAGAGCACGTGTCACGATCTTAGTGGCCACATACTTGTCTAAAACTATATAGCCTTCGCTAGACAGAGGAGCCTGAGTAGCAAGGGATACCTCTGCAGATCTGCTTTATATCATCCCAACAGAAAGGACGTGAATGGTCAAGATAAAGGAAGAAAAAGGCTAGTCTACATAGGGTCAGCTGGAAAAGGGACAGAGGTAGATGACGCATCCAATCAGCATTAAATGCTATGATTCTTATCTACACGCATGAGTCAAAGCATGTGGAGAGAGAAAACGTGTCAGAACCCGATTGGCGGAAGCAAGCGGTGAACGAAGGTACAACACGCACTGAGGCTGGGTAGTTCCCAAAGGAACGTGGGTCAACTGAGGTGGTGAGATACAGCTGGAGAAGCATGCAGTGGACGAAGGTACCACTGGTACGGAAGGTATATCAGCAGACGATGGACCCAGAGGCAGCAAAGATATACCAGGAGCAGAAGGGGCTATAAATACCAAGCTTCACCAACAAATTAAGGGCATTCAATATCTAGGAGAGAAGATCTAGTCTTAAGCTTATACCTCTCTAATGTTTAGAACTTAAGTAGTTACTTCAACTTGAGTTCTCTCTATTAATTTGGGAAGCATTTAAGATCTTTGTAACCACCATATACTTAATACGATTATATTACTCATTACCCCGTGGACGTAGAAAAATGTCGAACCACGTTACATCTTGTGTCTCATGATAACTTAGAGGCTTTTCCCTTAGTTTTATGTTCTTTGTTATTATTGTGATCTTAGATACCATTTATTGCTTAGCTTAATCAGTTCAACAGAGGTATTGATACTCCTTAGTATCAGATCCTTTGAGATGTACACATCACGTAGGCTACGGGAAAACGAGTAGTCACACTAGTACCACATGCAAGACTGCCATGAAACAACCCTCCAAGATATTCCATATCTGGATCGATGGTAACTACATCAATGAGAGACGCTTTCAGAATTTGTCTCCCGTGGAAGAAGTAGTTGCGTTACCAAATGAGATTGCACCTGGGACTTAAGAGGGTGCCAAGTTCGTGCAAGTTTCCACCACGCCTCTCCCTACCAGTTTCTTCTGATCACAGCTGCTTCCAAAAACCCTCGCCGATTGATACCATCCAGAGCTTCACCATGTCAACGACCACTACGCACAAAAGACTCATCGGGCATACAAGATGGAGCCACGTAGACCACGCTTGGGGACTGAGGCTCAGCATGAAACTCCTTCGTCGTCAGTCAAGAACTTCTTCAACACAAGAGAGATGGTCAATCAAGAAGCATGTAATTCGCAAGGGGAAACCAAACTGAAGAAGAGGTCGTTTCAACACTCTCTCCAGCAGAAGCCGCTTCAACGCTCCCTCCACCAGAAGCTGCTTCAACGCTCTCCAGGACCTGCTCCGCCAGAAGCTGCTTCAACGCTCTCCAGGACCTGCTCGCTCCAGAAGCTGCTTCAACCTGCTCGCTCCAGAATCTGCTTCAACGCTCTCTTCAGGACCCACATTCACATTTGAGCACACAAGGTTCATTTTTTATCAAATCAAGCACGCGGTGGGTCCCACGTTTGAGCGAAGCAAGCAGCAAGGCCGGTGTTTGGTCAAGGCAGCAAGGTCGGTGTTTGGACAAGATATCAGGGTCGGTGTTTGGTCGAAGTAGCAAGGGTGACACTCGATCAAGCGCATCAACCGTACGGGAGAAGCAGGCACAAGACAGGACCGACGTTTGAAACATGTACATGGTGGACCCGTGTTTGATCGAAGCATGCACAGCTTCCCATGTTCGAAGCAAGCATGCTCACATCAGGTCCCACGTTCGATCGAAGCAGGCACGCAGTGGATCTACGTTTAACCGAAGCAGGCACATAAAGCCCACGTTCGATCAAGCAGGCGCATGATGAGTCCCACGGTTGAGCGAAGTAGGCGGGCCCACATGCCTATCAAACAGGTGCGACAGGGTGACGTTTGGTCGAAGCATATACATGGTGGAGTCCATATTCGTCCAGGGTTACATGCACGGTTTTCTATGGGAAGAGGAGCATACAAGTTATGTTCCCTTCTTTGCTCAAATACCTGAAGGAGGAAACCGATCCCACCAGGTCGTGGTCACACCTGACATACTCACACGGATGATTGCCAACACGGCCGGCCAGAGTCCCTCCAGGTAAACTTCCTTTATCTTGTCTTCTTACGTGCATACTGTCACCATATCATGCCTACCCCACAATGATGTAACCATTGTGTGCTAGGCAGGGGACTTAATGTTGATGGTGGATTTTAGATCAGGACTAAAATTGTAAAACCAAATTTATGCGCTGACATCCTGCAAAGGATAAAGCCACTAATAAGTGATGAATACTTCTTCACTTTACTAATTCACCTAGAATGGAGCATGTGGCAACAATCTCAATATTCTGTGAATTAAATACACAAAATTCATCCAGGTTGGAGTATGTAGCAGCAATCCCATATACCCTGTGAATTTATAGCATTATTAATTAATGCGCGATTAGCCTTGTATTTCATGTGTTGTTCCCATAGAACTCTTATTATTGGTGCCGCATGACGACTGAGTGTTGCTCTCAGCAGAGTAAAACGAATCTCCAAGTGTCAATAATGAGGCATGCACAAAATACTCGTACAGGCTACATCTCTCGGTGTGTTATACTATCCCGATTGAGCATACATCTCTCGGTGTGTTATACTAGACCGATTGAGCATACATCTCTCGGTGTGTTATACTAGTCCGATTGAGCATATTTCCTAAGGAAAATATGGACTTCCCATGTCAGTCTCAGAAACGATCACGACCACACAAGTCCTCCGCATGATTTAACCAGACAAGACGAACCCTAGCATGAGCAGGAAATCACCACAATGACATCCAGCGGGCCCGTTTATGCCCTGGTCGGCCTAGAGTTGGATAACCTATCATGATTTAAATAGCCACTAGACGAACCCTATCATGATTTAAATAGCCACCAAACGCCAGCCTAGATTTGGATGTCCAGACTGGTGTGGAGCAGCTGAAGGAGTTCGCACGATAAAAGCCGACCACGACAGTCTTAGAACATCCATGGCCGTCCAACTTCACCGGCATGGTTGGACGGCGTGGATTGCTTTAAGCCCAGTCGGACAAGTGACATGGCACACACTTGCGGGCCCCCCTTTCTACCTGCATAATAGATCCTCCCCTGACCTAGCCACGAAATGACGTGCGGTTGCCTGAAGTTGGGTCGGCGTGAGGTTTAAAGCGTCGCAGGAAATTCCACTAAGGGTCTTAAATTTATCACGACCATCCAACTTCACCGGCATGTTTGGATGGCTTAGATCAGGCCTATGACCGTCGGTCAGGTATCACCATGTTCACCACCGGCCCAATGTAGGTCCCACGTGGTCGGCCATTCCATACGAAGAGCATAGTATGCAAATTCTTCCGGCCAAATTAGCATGCGTGTGACCAACATAAAACCCTAATTAGGGTTTGCGGCATATTACATTGTCGTAAATCGATCACGAGCGTCCATCTTCGCTAGCCTGGATAAAGGGTGCAGGAATAAACTAAGGAGGTTCAGAGAGTATCTACATGATCATCGTGGGATCGTATACCTCTATGTCCGGCCGACCAGAGCAAGGCAGGACCAGACACATCGATTCGTGCGCCCTAAAGGTGGCATGCCGCGCCCCTTTGGAAATCCTTTGCGGCACAGGATTCCTGTCGCAAATCGATCTCAGCCAATCCTCTTTACCTGTGAACTTGAGTGGCCTAGATCGCATCTTCATGGGGCAGTGAGGTATGGACATGAACACCGGCAAGCCGTCTACACGCCTGCCTGGTCGGTCTTGCCAAAAAACACCTCCCATGCTTGGTTTCGACCAAGCTGAAGAGTGATGCTTGCACAGCTCTTCAAAACCCCAAAACTTCATCGACGGTCGCAGATGAGCGTCATATATCATCTCATCCGTCCAACTCTACCAGCTTGGTTAGGAAGCCCAGGCTAGTAGTTAAATGGAAAATAAGGTGTCGTGGTGATTACCATCCGTCACTCTACCACATCATGTGATCGGCCAAGGGAGGGCTTTCCTGTGCAACCTCCAAAATATCATTCGAAGATAGCTAAGCATGCATCTGTTCTAAGACGCTTAATCCGCGACTTACTCCGTTAAGCCTTAAAACAACGATGCTTCATACACATTCATTATATTCGATGCATTCCATGTATAGAGTATACACGATATTTCATGAATATCGAATTCCTAAATAAATCAGTTATTTAACCCATCATCATATGCTACTCCCTATGGGACCCACGATCCACTCATTCGAGACATCAAGCATGTCACAAAATAGGGGATACTTACTGGGGTATTGGTCTGGCGGTTTACAGCGTGCAGCGTGCAATGCGCCATCACAAGAACGTATCAGGAATACATGGACCGTTAGTGATGATGTGAGAAGTGGTCCTAGACGTGATCGTGTAATCGCTCACACACGACCCCACTACTCCATCACTCAACTTCTTCCACTTACCACGAGAGACGATGGTTAGGATCAATGACTTGTATAAATAGGTTCTCCTCCCTATTTCCAAGACAGACAAGACAGAAATCAAGTGTTGATACAACGTATCCCAACACTGGAACTAATAGCTTACATTCTGCAATCCAGTTCAGCTTTCTGATACAAGTCATAAACAACCAACACCTTCACAATCTCAACACCTTCTTCGCTTCCCTCCCTAAGATCAACCCCATCTCCTTCACTTTGTGACCGAAGCAAGTATGGAACGACCATTTCTTGGTTTAGGCCATAATTGTACAGATTGATCTCTCGAATTAGAAAGCACTCCCGTGCAGTGCATTTGTTTAGGGTTTAGATTCGTTTCTCATCCACACACACACCCAAATTTACCAAAAGCCGCAGAAACAATTTTCACCCATAAACACAACCAAAGGTTGCATTTCCCAATTGATTGATTCAACGCACAACCTGTGATATTTCAATTATATAAAAAAATATAACGCGGAAAAGAAATAACACAGACACCAGAAGTTTTGTTAACGAGGAAACCGCAAATGCAGAAAAACCCTGGGACCTAGTCTAGATTGAACACACTGTATTATGCCGATACATACACTAGCCTACTACAATCTAACTTCGGTAGAGACTGTAGTTGAACCCCAATCAAACTCACACTGATCCAAGGTACATGTGCTCCTTACGTCTCTGATCCCAGCAGGATACTACACACTTGATTCCCTTAGCTGATCTCACCCACAACTAAGAGTTGGTACGACCCAAAGTCGAAGACTTTAATAAACAAATCTGTATCACATAGAAAAGTCTACGGTAACAGATAAATCTGTCTCCCACAGAAATACCTACGAGTTTTTGTTCCGTCTTTTGATAAATCAAGGTGAACAAGAACCAATTGATAACCCAGACTTATATTCCCAAACAACAACCTAGTATTATCAATCACCTCACAATAATCTTAATCGACTAGCGAAAGAAGATATTGCGGAATCACAAACGATGAGAATAAGATGTTTGTGACTTCTTTTATATCTTGCCTATCAGAGAAATTAATCTCAATCCAATCTTACGATTGTACTTAGTATGATACAAACAACAAGATCAGATCATACAACTACAAGAAAAGTAGTATCGGTCTGGTTCACAATCCGAATGAAGTCTTCAAGTCGTTAACCTACAGGGTCTCGGTAGAAACATAAGGTTAAAGAGGAATCGACTCTATATAATACAACTAGTATCACACAGGAGGTGTGGCGATTAGGTTTCCCAGTTGCTAGAGTTCTCCCTTATATAGTCTTTCAATTCAGGGTTTGCAATCAATGTTAGCTTAGTAACAAAACATTCAATATTCACCGTTAGATGAAAACCTGATTAGATTCAAGCTAATATATTTCAACCGTTAGATCGAAACTTAGCTTGTTACATACAAATGAAATGCACGTTTATCTAGGTTTGTGTAACCGTACCCAAACATGTACATCTAGTTGGTTCAACAGTAGTTAACCAAATAGTTAGCCATATATGAGCACTATCATATCAACCATATTCTTCTTTACCATACCTAGTTCAAATGACTCAAGTGAACTAGTTAGAGAGTTGTTCAATTGCTAAGATCTTATAGAAGTATACAAGACACAACCGAAGCAAAAACGATTTGATTCACTCGAATTGATTCATGAACTTTACAGCCACAGTTTGCAAACTTGCATTCCTTAGTTTATATAAGTTTAAGTTCACGGATAATCGTTTTTAGAAAATAACCAACTTAAGTACGCGGACTGGTATGCGGACTTAAGTACCCGGAATAAGTTTGTTTTCAATTCACAAACTCCAGTAGAAATTCTCGGGATGAGAACCTCCGACAGTACGCAGACTGGGTACACAGACTCCAGTTCCGGTTTTCTTGAGAAGCAAAGTACGCATACTTTGGTTCAAGGAATAAGAACTTATACATGTATGAGTTTCCACACAATGCTTATATCCAACAATTTTTATATAATCTAAACTCTCATTTCAATCATTAAAAAATTCTTAGAGGACGTTCTATAGTTGTTGTTCACACACTATTTTTCGTCACAGAAATTTTCAAGTAATTACAACTTATAATATGACTTTCGTCACTAGTAAAGATGAACTTGGCCAAAGAGAAATCTTACCAACACATATTTAGAGAAATAAATAAGGGAGATAAACTTGGCTCGAAATAGCAAATGTGTATAATCAAAGTCTATATAGCAAAACGAATTTTGTCTCAAGATAGGAGATAGAGTAGATAGACTTTTGAGTGATAGATAAGTTCAAGTCTCCACATACTTTTATTCGATGAAGTTCCACAAGTTCCTTGAGTAGTTCTTCGTCTTTGTATGAGGATCTCCATGGAGTCTTGAGCAGAACTACACTTTCTATCCTAGTCCGAGACTTAGCTAATAGTAGACTAGAAATCAAGACTTATAGTTTTGATCACTAACATTGACAAACATGCTTGAGATAGCAACGCATGCGAGTTCGACCGATCAGTGCTCTAACAATCCCCCCCTTTGTCAAATTTAGTGACAAAACTATCAATACATATGGAATAAAAAAATAAATAAATAAACTTGTGTATCTTCTCTTCCACATGCCTGATCTTCTTGGTTCTTCAACGTTACTCGAAATCTTCGTCACTTCCAAGTACTCCAATGATCCCAAAGGTTGTAAGTTTAGTATCACTGTTGTTGAAAATCCGTAGTCATAACAATGATAAAACAAGAATTCTCAATCATTGTTATACACTGTCATAGTATTATTATACAACATCAAAGTTCAATTGTATCAAAACTTCGACAACAATACTATGGTGATATGTATCACTCCCCTTTAGTCAATACTCCATCTCACATGGAAAGTACTCCCCCTTATATAATGATCCGAAAACCATATGTATTTGTAATGTGAACTACACATTAATTCTCCCCCTTTTTGTCAATAAAATTGGCAAAGGTACGAAAACTAGTGGGATCCTAATGAAATTTCCATAAATATATTTCATGACCAAAAGAAAGCACATATCAACTTTTTAGATGCCATCACATAGCCGAAGATAAATGCATTCATCAAGGAGTTTATAAAGATACAAGATAACTGTTATAATATTCCACAGCCGCACTCCCCATAAAGATTTGACAATTAAGCACAAGTTCAATTAAGAATTCTCCCCCATAAAATGTCATTCTCGAAATAACAATAAGAGCGACCTTACTTTCACAAGAAAAGAAGGATTTCTTTGGACATAACAAATCACATGCGAATATGAATTTGAATCCAAAAATACTCAATTAAATTAACCACAAGAAAACCCATGATTAATTTAATCAGAAATTCTCAAAATAAGAGAACTTACGGAGCCACACAGTATATACATAAAAAATGAATCAGAGAAGATCAATGTTGCGGAATAAACAAGGACTTATTCTATTTTCAATCACTATTTGCACAATGACATACAATAGACATAATCCTCATAATCAAAAGTTCATCCCATCTTCCATCAATGCTTGCATAATGACATAATAGGCTTAAAACTTTTGTAATTTCAAAAGTTCATTCATTCTTTTATCAATACATGCATATCGACGTACGAAAGACTTAACTTCAGACAAGGTATGGGACAGTCATATTTCACGTACACAAACACACATATCCCATAATAAATTTTTGCAATATATAAAAACCATAAAGATTAATACTGCACAAATCATCTTACAGACAACTTTTTACAATTTAAGCAAATAAATCTAGAAATAATAAAGATGAAAACGTTGGACATAGCTGTGTGTAATCACAATAATGACTATCCCAAACTCTAGTTATTCTTCAAAAATTATCATCAGAAGATTTACTAGACCAATTAAAATCAACAAGCTAAAGGATAGCATCCTCTATATCTTCAGAGCGGCTATCCTCATTGAGAAGTTCTTTAACATGTGTTTTCATGAGAACAAGGTCAGAATTAACCTTTCACAACGCAGTTCTTACCACATCAAGACACTTCATTGTATCAACAAGTTGTTGTTTTGCATCCTCAAAGTTTTTGAGAAAGTCAAGAACCACTTCAGCCGAAATCTCTTCAACTTCCTCAATATCTGAGTAGGAATCAGGGGATTGAGGAAAAGATCCTTCAACTTCAACAAAGGTCCCTTCTTTTCATCGAATTCGAAATATACCGCATTATCAACGATGTCTTCAGGTAAATCCCAAGAGCAAGAAGAATAATCCATTGACAATAGGAAGCCTAGAGTGAGATAGTTCAACTCAATATGAAGGGTATATAAACGATTTCGGAAAGACTTAGAGTTTACAAGATTGGTTTGTGAGAGAATCCTGAAACCGTACGTGTACCCCTAAGAGGAGAGTCCACAAAACCCCCCAAAAAAAGGCTATTTGAGAAGATAGATTGCACATCACCTTTTGCTTGAAAAATCTATGCATCTTAGCTCTTCAAAAACTAAGATCGAAAATAAGGGCAAAAGTAAAACTAAAAAAACGGGACAAACAGAAAAATACTCATGTAAAAGTGTTTGTAACTGATAATCTATCTAAGAACGATAAGAAAATAGATAGAAAATCAGAAAACATTTTTTCCATCAAGTATAGCTGATCATATCTCACTCAACCAGGATTTTTGTGAGTGAGTTTTCAACCTTGTGATCAATTAGCACAAGTATGAGCCTTGATCTTATCAAATGAACGTTGTTTTTGGTTAAACCTCTTTCTCCTGAACATTTGAGGAAAAACATTTTGCTGTGAAAAGTTATTATAAAACTTACTGTTATCAAAATATGAGACGTAGTTTAATTTCTTACCAGAACATTTTTTACTAAAAAAAGTTGACAGTCTATTGATGATTTCCTTATAACCTTCAATTATCTCTTTAGGTTGTTTTTCTTATCATCATTTTGCTTCCTTCTCCTGAAACTTTGTTCACATCAAAAGCAAAATTATCTCACCTTTTGACAGAAGAAAATTCATGATCTCTTCTGGGACGATTTTTGTTAAAACGTCTGTTATGCTTCTGAGCATTTGAGGAACTCATCGAACTGACTTTCCTGGTAAAATACACAGGGTGAGTACTGAAAACCAATTGGTTTAGACATACGAATGTCAGTTACACCTTTGAGAATCAAGTCTAAGGTGTGTTGAAGTTGAACAATGAAATTGTTATTCAACCTAGAGTTTCTTTTATGCTTAACATGCCCTTTTGAATTACAAAATAAACATACTTTTTGATCATGATGATTATTAGAAGGTTTCGTCTTAACATCATCGTTTGAAGATTTCTTCCTCCCATCTGATGTGCAACATCCTTGATTAATGGAGATTTCAGGCACATCTTTTTTAATAGGAAGGGATTCTGTTTTTACTTCTGAAACTGGAACACTTTTGGTTTCACGATAAGTAGATGGTATAAAGGACTTTTTGACACATCCTTGAATAGAGAGTTTATTCAAGCAATATTCAATTTCCAAAACATCCTTTTCAAGGCTTGCCTCAAGTAGGATACGTGAAGACTGATCTTCAGTGCTTTTGGAATTGCAGTCTCTTACTACACCAATAAGGACATTGACAAGGTTTCTCAACCGATTAAATATATCATCTTGGATTCTAACAATATTTAGATAGAGATAGACTATTTTGAAGGGTAATCGAAATAACACATGTCAGTGTCTGTCTGTATCGCCAGAACACTAGGTTCGTTTATATTTGAGATTGAAGAATCTTTTTCTTTAATAGATACAGTCGAGACAGAATTTTTATTTTTGGTGATACGTTTATCAGAGATAGCACTCTTGTCCATAGAGTCAGATCGCTACAAACACAGACTTGTAAGGTCTTTAAATGTGATTGCCTGCTCTGATACCAATTGAAAAAGCGGGGGTTTAAAAACCACACCCAATATTTCGATTAGCAATCTGTATGGACTAACTCTTATATACTTTTAAGAGAATCAACTAGGCAGTTAGACTCAGTCTTAATAAAAGTATATCAAAGAGTTATATCTCTCGTTCTCGATTCAATACTTACTCAAGAAAATAGAAATATGCGAGTCTAGTTGAATACAAGAGAAATCACTTGAACGGTACCAAAGACCAATGTTCAAGTATCAATCAATTTCAATCAACAACCAAAGGTTGGATTTCCCAATTGATTGATTCAACGCACAACCTGTGTTATTTCAATTATATAAACAAATATAATGCGGAAAAGAAATAACACGGACACCAGAAGTTTTGTTAACAAGGAAACCGCAAATACAGAAAAACCTCTGGACCTAGTCCAGATTGAACACACACTGTATTAAGCCGCTACAGACACTAGCCTACTACAAACTAACTTCGGTCTGGACTGTAGTTGAATCCCAATCAATCTCACACTGATCCAAGGTACAGTTGCGCTCCTTACGTCTCTGATCCCAGCAGGATACTACACAATTTATTCCCTTAGCTGATCTAACCCACAACTAAGAGTTGCTACGACCCAAAGTCGAAGACTTTAATAAACAAATTTGTATCACACAGAAAAGTCTACGGTAATAAATAAATCTGTCTCCCACAGAAATACCTACGAGTTTTTGTTCCGATTTTGATAAATCAAGGTGAACAGGAACCAATTGATAACCCAAACTTATATTCCCGAATAACATGCTAGTATTATCAATCACCTCACAATATTCTTAATCGACTAGCGAAAGAAGATATTGCGGAATCACAAATGATGAGACGAAGATGTTTGTGAATTATTTTATATCTTGCCTATCGTAGAAATTAATCTCAAGACAATCTTACGATTGTACTTAGTACGATAGAAACATCAAGATCATATCACACAACTACAAGAAAAGTAGCATCGATCTGGCTTGAAAATCCCAATGAAGGCTTCAAGTCGTTAACCTACAGGGTCTCGGTAGAAACCTAAGGTTAAAGGAGAATTGAATCTAGCTAATACAACTAGTATCACACATGTGGTGTGGGGATTAGGTTTCCCAGTTGCTAGAGTTCTCCCTTATATAGTGTTTCAAATCAGGGTTTGCAATCAATGTTAGCTTAGTAACAACGCATTCAATATTCACCGTTCAATGAAAACCTAATTAGATTCAAGCCAATATATTTCAACCTTTAGATCGAAACTTAGCTTGATAGACACAAATAAAATGCACTTTTATCTAGGTTTGTGTAACCGTACCAAAACATGTACATCTAGTTGGTTCAACAGTAGTTAACCAAATGGTTATCCATATGAGCACTTTCATATGAACCATATTCTTCTTCACCATAACTAGTTCAAATGACTCAAATGAACTAGTTAGAGAGTTGTTAAATTGCTTAGATCTTATAGAAGTATACAAGACACAATCGAAGCAAAAACGATTTCATTCACTCGAATCGATTCATGAACTTTATAGACACGGTTTGCAAACTTGAACTCCTTAGTTTATATAAGTTTAAGTTCACGAATAATTGTTTTTAGAAAATAACCAACTTAAGTACGCGTACTGGTACGCGGACTTAAGTACCCGGAATAAGTTTGTTTTCAATTCACAAACTCCAACAGAAATTCTCGGGATGAGAACCTCCGACAGTATGCGGTTTGGGTACGCGGACTCTAGTTCTGGTTTTCCGGAGCAGCAAAGTATGCATACTTTGGTTCAAGGAATAAGGACTTATACATGTACGAGTTACCACACAATGCTTATATCCAACAATGGTTATATAACCTAAACTCTCATTTCAATGGGCATATGTTGTCACAGATTTTAGTTTGTGCATTCTCTGGATTGTGTTGTTGGTGATCTACTGCCTCATTCGCCACTTTTCCCCACAACTTAGTTCGTCTCCCTATAAATATGTGTGATTTTTGTGTTGGGGATCTCTGCTATTAGGGTATTGATTTCATGAAGCATGTATTTTAGGTACCATGGGATGTTGTCCAGTTGGTTGCATAGAAGTTGTATTAGGGCATGTGATTCCGCTTCGAACTAGACATTTGGCCACATCTATTGTGTTTCCAATCTTGTGTCCGCTAGTAGTCCCCATGTTTCCGTCGTAATTGTTGATGTGATTCCTTACGGTGTTGCCATTATCATTAGAATTTTCCATGTGTTGTCCCTACAAATGCATCCTGCTCCTGCTGGTTCCTGGGTTTCCTTGTGCTGCTCCGTCAATATTGATTTTAATCCATTCTGGCGGTGGTGCCTGCCAACCTATCCATATGGTTGTTTCTTGGTATTTTGTTGTAGCTACTTTTCGTGTTGTAGCATCATTTGGTTAGAGTGGTATGAGATGGTTCTGTGACGATTTGTATTATTCGAACATTGATCAATATTATACTTACTATTTTCTCTGGTGTTTATTTGATTTTCCTTTAGACTTGTGAAGTTCTTTATATCCATAGATGCCATACTGTGAAGGAAAATAACATTGATGTATGTATTGATATCTTCTGGTCCAGGAAATCTTTCATATTTGCTGGTGATGGTGAGATTGTTGCTTATGTTGATGTTTCCTATGTAGCGTGTGCTAGTGTATTTGGGTTTCTAGCTAAAAGAGTCATTATGAGGGCCCAAACTCTTTTCGCATTTCGACATTCGAAACTGATGTGTTGTGTCGATTCCGTCTGAGTGTTACAACTGGTACATTTATTATCTTGAGTGAGGTGAATGAAGTGAAGTTTATAAAAGGTAGATAATTCTTCTAAGGTGACTTTCCACAAGAAAATTATGATTTTGGGTGAACATTTTAGCTTCCATAAATGTTTATAGTCCACTGAATCGGTTGGTGGTTGGGTGGATGGAATTGCGTGAGTGGTTGTTGTTCTAGTGGGTTGGTGGTTGGATATTTGTACGAGTGACCGATACCCAGTTTTGACTGTGTGGTTTCCACATTTCGAACATGGCCATATGATCTGATCAGGTTTTGGTTCCTTTGGGAGGTGGATATTGGTGATGCATTGTGCAGTTTGGGTGTTAAAGGAGTTGAAAATGAGCTCATGGTTCCAAGTATGTGAATATGGGTTGACAAGTGCTGCTACTTTGTATCTATAGGTAGTGTTGCTTATGGGTAGCTAATTGATGTGGTATCCAATTGTCTGATAAGACTATTTTGACCATTTCCGATTTTTGTGTAACGGTTTATCCTACAAAAAAGAAACCATGTTAGTCAAAATTTTTCAGTAGGGACTTTTTGCTTGATTTGGTTGCTCGTTTTCTGAACTCCACAGTATTGGATGGTTATGTAGATACTTTTCTTCACACATATAGGTCCATATTGTTTGATTTGTGCTATGCAACTTCCAAACTCTCTTCAATGGGAGTGCTTGGTTGTGTTGTTTAATTATCATAATTCCCACCCTTCCATCACTTTTTGATTTTGTCGGGTTGTCCCATCCAATTGAATAAAATTTATTTTGATGATGGTCGTGACCCCAAAAGAAGTTCCTCATGATTCTTTCCAGCTTTTGATGCACATGTTCTGGCAGTATTTTTGTTTGCATGATATGGTTTGCTATATATCGTTGTAAGTGTTGTATTGATAAGCACGAGTCTTCCTGTTTGATTCGCGTATTTTATTATCCAGCCTTTTGCCTTTCCACCCCTTTGTGCAGATCCAAGAAAATGTGTGACGTGTTCCTGCCTTATTTAAAGGGGACTCCAAAATATATTGGTGGTTCTGATGTGGTGGTGTAGCCAAAAGTTGAGTACAACCATTGCACGGTTGTCGGGTATAACTTTGGGTGGTGAATAATGGTGGACTTCTCCTTATTCTTTTGATGGTATCACAAGAGCTTTGGTTGGTTGTACAAGTTGCTAGCAGGTCATATGCATACATGAGATGAAGGATTGGTGTCGCCCTTCTTGAGATTTTTAAACCTTTTAATCCCCCCTGTAGTTCCAACTGCCCCATATATGGATAGTACTTAAGTAAAAATTGTGAAAATATAAGGGGAGAGTGATCTCCTTAATAGAGTCCACGAGTTGGTGTGATATTGTCATGTTGTGCTCCATTGATGTTTATTGAGTACGTGACCGTAGTTATACAAGTCAGGATGTATTCAATAAATTGTGTTGGAAAGCCCATTTTTGTAAAAGCCAAGCGGATAAAGCCCCAATCTAAACTGTCATAGAATTTTTTAATATCTAGTTTCATGACAATTTTTGGATGTTTACTTGTTTAGTTGGAGGAGTGGAGCGGATGTGGTGGAAGAGTTCAACTGTTATATAGATATTATCTTGAATTGCTCTATTTGGTACAAAAGCACTTTGGAATGGGCTTATGATGATCTGGAGTAGAGGTTTGAGCCTGTAAACCAAGATTTGCGATGGCTTTGTAAGTTAAATTACAAATCCCAATAGGTCGAAATTATGAAGGGGTTATGGGTTTTGTGGTTTTTGGTATGATGGTTATGTTTGTGTGATTGATATGGTGGTGAATGTGATTGTGGGCAAAAAAATATTCAACCGTTTCGCAAAGTTGGTTCCCAGTTGTATCCCAAACTTTTTGTAGAACTTAGTTGTATACCCATCCTGGCCTGTGGATTTGTCTATTCCAATTGACTCAATTCTTAATTTAATTTCCTTTCTGGAGATGTTGCTGATAAGCTGGTTGCACTGGTTGCTGGAGATTCTTGGTTGAATACAATCAAACAACTGCATATCTATTTGGGTCCGAAGGGCCCTGTATATGAAAAAGCGGGGGGTCTAACAACCACGCCCAATATTTCTTTTAGCAATCTGTATGAACAAACTTCAATATACTTTTAAGAGAATCAACTAGACAGTCAGACTCAATCTTGATAAAAGTATATCAAAGAGTTATATCTCTCTTTCTCGATTCAATACTTACTCAAGCAAATAGAAATCTGCGAGTCTAATTGAATACAAGAGAAATCACTTGAACGGTACCAAAGACCAATGTTCAAGGATCAATCAATTCAATCAACAAACAAAGGTTGCATTTCCCAATTGATCGATTCAACGCACAACCTGTGATATTTTAATTATATAACAAAATATAATGCGGAAAGAAATAACACAGATACCAGAAGTTTTGTTAACAAGGAAACCGCAAATGCAAAAAAACCCCGGGACCTAGTCCAGATTGAACACACACTGTGTTAAGCCGCTAACACTATCCTACTATAAACTAACTTCGGTCTGGACTGTAGTTGAACCCCAATCGAACTCACACTAATCCAAGGTACAGTTGCGCTCCTTACGTCTCTGATCCCAGCAGGATACTACACACTTGATTCCCTTAGCTGATCTCACCCACAACTAAGAGTTACTACGACCCAAAGTCGAAGACTTTAATAAACAAATATGTATCACACAGAAATGTCTATGATAATAGATAAATTTGTCTCCCACAGAAATACCTACGAGTTTTTTTTCCGTCTTTTGATAAATCAAGGTGAACAGGAATCAATTGATAACCCGGACTTATATTCCCGAAAAACAGCCTAGTATTATCAATCACCTCACAATAATATTAATCGAATAGCGAAAGAAGATATTGAGGAATCACAAACGATGAGACGGAGATGTTCGTGACTTCTTTTTTATCTTGCCTATCGGAGAAATTAATATCAAGCCAATCTTACGATTGTACTTAGTACGATAGAAATGGAAAGATCAGATCACACAACTACAAGAAAAGTAGTATCGGTCTGGCTTCACAATCCCAATGAAGTATTTAAGTCTTCAACTTGAATACTTCATTGGGATTGTGAAGCCATAACGATACTACTTTTCTTGTAGTTGTGTGATCTGATCTTGTTATTTCTCTCGTTACGAGTACGATTGTAATAATTGGCTCGATATTTATATCTCTAATAGGCAAGATAAAAAAGTAATCACAAACACTTCGTCTCATCGTTTGTGATTCCACAATATCTTTTTTCCCTGCGTCGATTAAGATTATTGTGAGGTGATTGATAATACTAGGTTGTCTTCGGGAATATAAGTCTGGTTTATCAATTGGTTCCTGTTCACCTTGATTTATCAAAAGACGGACCAAAACTCGTAGGTATATTCGTGGGAGACGGATTTATCTATTACCGTAGACTTTTCTGTGTGATACAGATTTGTTTATTAAAGTCTTCGAATTTGGGTCGTAGCAACTCTTAGTTGTGGGTGAGATCAGCTAAGGGAATCAAGTACGTAGCATCCTGCTGGGATCAGAGGTGTAGGAACATAACTGTAACTTGGATCAGTGTGAGATTGATTGGGGTTCAACTACAGTCCATACCGAAGTTAATTTGGAGTAGGCTAGTGTCTATAGCGGCTTAATATAGTATGTGTTCAATATGGACTAGGTCCCGGGGTTTTTCTGCATTTGCGGTTTCCTCGTTAACAAAATTCTGGTGTCTGTGTTATTTCTATTCCGCATTATATTTGTTTATATAATTGAAATATTACAGGTTATGCGTTGTTCAATCAGTTAGAATATCCGACCTTTTGATTGTTGATTTAAATTGATTGACACTTGAATATTGGTCTTTGGTACCATCCAAGTTATCTCTCTAGTATTTGATAAAGACCCGCAGATTTCTATTCGCTCGAGTATATATCAAATCGAGAGATTGAGATATAAACTCTTTAATATACTTTTTTTATCTAGATTGAGTCTGACTGTCTAGTTGATTCTCTAGAAAGTATATTGGAGTTTGTCCATACAGATTCCTTAGTGAAATATTGGGTGTGGTTGTTGTACCCCCGTGTTTTCATGCTTGAGGAAAATGTTGAAGACTGCAGTTTTGATAAGTTCTTATGAAAAATTCAATTCCAAATAAAGTCAGCTTTATTCTTTGGGCAAATTTCAATAATTCGCTTCCAACTAGAACCATGATGAGACATAGGGGTATTCAGCTAGAAAGCGATTGTTGTGCTCTCTGCAATTCAGTTAGGGAGTCTGCAGATCATCTTTCTATTGCACTGTAATTCCTTTTTTCAAGTTTGGGACTACTCACAAAAGCCTTCCAAATATCTTGGCCAATACCAGAAGCTGTGCTTCAGCTTCTTGAGGCTTGGAACTAGAATTTTCAAAGAGGTAAATGCAAGATTTTATTGGATCTTATGCACTATATAATCATCTAGAATATTTGGAATGAACGCAATGCTGTTGTTTTTGTGGGAAGAAGGAAATCTATGGAGAAAATTATCATTCTTGTGAAACAAACTTTAATGCTTTGGACTTCTGACATGGATGTATTCAAGTTTATTGACTGTGATAGTGGGTTGCTCAACTAGGAAATTGTCACTCACTTGTAATTAGACTTTAAAAGTCTGCGAAACCTTGTACCTCATGAAACAGGCAGTGCATGTTCTTCTTTTATTTTTTAATATAAACTTATTTATCGAAAATAAATAAATAATACAAATCATTATATAATTCAAATAAGAAATACCTTATGAGTAGGACCACTATCAGATTCAAGAAACATAGCCATCGAGTGCAATAGTAACCCTACATCCCAATCAATGATACAAAGTCAGTGGTAGCATATTAGCAGAAGGGACATAAATCGTCTTTCACCATCATCCCTAAGTTAAAACTACATTTATACCAATGTTGTGTTTCCAACAATTCCAAAGCAAGGCTTAACAAGATCAATTAATAACCTAAATTGAGCATCAACCTCAAAATTTGACAACTACAACTCCATTTGAGCAACAATGTCAGAAATAACTACAAGAATCATGTGTATAGGTCATTTTTGAGTAGAAAAACCATTATCTCGGGCTAACACAACATGCAATCACTCATTTTGAAATCCAGACTAGAATCCCCTTCAAACACTAACAATTCTTCATCAAAATGAAATTAAATTCTCTAATTTTTTCAAACCAGTACATATAAAAATCAATAAAACTAAAACCCTAACTAGAAAACCCCTCAAATCAACCCTAAGCTACTAATCATACCGACATTGATAACTAAAAGTCGAGGAAAAACCCCAAAACATGAAAATTAGACCAAAATTATCAAAAATGGTGTAAATAGAGATATCGATAGAACGGAGAAGAAATATCCTCACCAGGATCGCAGTGCATGAAAACTTCTTCTACATCTACAACCACACAAAACACAAAAACCAAAACCCATAAATCCTAAAATCCAAAAAAATAAAATAAATAAATAAAAAAAAAATTGAACATGAGTAGAAACTAAATATCAACCAGAACTAAGAGCTTTAATCAGGGAATCCAAAGTCATCAACTTCCATAATCTCATCATCTACAACAGTAACTATTCTTCTATCTCCATTCTGAAAATCAACGAACACCCTTTCAAGTTTGATTCAGCAAGAACACACTATTCCAAATCATGAACAAATAACATGAAACTTTCATACTTATCCAAACAATCGAGCCCTAAAATTTGGAAAATCAAAACCCTAACCCTCAAATTAAAATAAAAGAGAAAAACCAAAATAAAAAACTTACCATGTGTCATAGTCCTTAAAACAAGATATTGCGAATCTCTGATCAATAACAACACTGTGAGATTCAATGGTTTCAGATTGTTCAGATTCAACCCAATGTCTTCTAGCTACTTCCTAATTAACCACCTTCACTTCTATTTCTAGTAGCACAAAAAATCAAATTTCGGTATTCTAGTAGACATGATTATCAAACCCTGTCTAAGAGAAATGAGTTAGAGAAGGGTTGAGGTGCGACTGTGAGAGGTGGAAAGATAAATGAGTTTAGTTTTCTTTTGATAAGGAAGAATAGATAAGAAAGATATGCGTGAGGTGGTCAAAATAAGAGATAGGTTTGGCTTAATCGTGACCATCGAAAGGTGGGGCCCAAAAAATCTTTAAATCATAGCAATACGAGGATCATCGGTCACCGTATGGTTTAAAGAATGAGGGATAAAATTGTAATAAAAAATATTATAAAACGACTGCTTTTAACGCGCCAATTTGTGATCCGCATTTTTATTAGATCTAAGACCGTCTTGACCGGTCTACTGTCAATTGACCGTCATTGAGGGTCGGGGATGTGGGTCATAAAAACCCCATTTATATAGACCTATATCCAGTGATAAAACTTTGTTTATGAGCTTTCATGAGAACCAAGGTTTTATCATAAAAGGAGTGAATTTTCATGAAACCGAAATAAACCTTCGTTTTAGAGAATGACGATAGTACGAAGGAAAAAAAAAATTTATACATGAACTTGTGTCCAGTGATAAAATTTTTTTTATGAGCTTTCATGTAAATCAAAACTTTATCTTATAAGGTGTGAGCTCTCACAAAATTGAAATAAACCTTCATTTTAAAGACGAACGACGATACGAAGGAAAATAGTTTATTTTTATTTTTTTTATAAAATCATGGTCTGTCCATGAAAAATATCTTTGTATACAAAACCGTGACATGCTCACGGAATTTATTTATTTTTTTGCGTGAGTTATCACTCACAAAAATAAAAACATGAGTTATTGTTCATGTTTTTGTAAACATATATTTTCAAAAACCAAGTTTGATTTTGAGTAATATTCAAAGTAGAAAAGTATTTATGATGAAATAATGTTTTAGTTTTCATAATTCCATGGTGAATGTTCACACAGTAGAAATGTTCATGATTTTATGGAAATATGAGTTTCGTTCGTTTTTTGTAGGTTTCGCAGAGACGAACGATTTTTGAGGTATTAACTCTTGCATTACTGTTAGTGGAATCGTAAAAAGGTAAGAGTTAAGAACTATCATTTTTGCAGATGGATTCACTTGTATGTTGATAATTTTATGCTTTTGGTTTCAGAAAATGTCAACTTCCAGCAGCAACAATTACGATTATTATTACTCCTCTTCCTCCTCCAGCTCCTCTGATGAGGATTCCAAATATTTTGTAGCCAAATCGAAAGCTAAGACAACTCATAATGAGGGAGAGAAGTCTAGTGTACCCTTTAATGATCGCAGGGTCACTTATGTTGAACTTATGAAGAGGAAGGCTGAAGATGATGAAGCCGAGAATCGTCAGCGCAGAAGCGATCGAATCCGGCGCCGAGTACAAGCGGCTGAGGAGAGACGTCAATTCCTTGATGGGTACCCTCTGACTCTGATGCTGATGCTTCTGAAGAGGAGACTGCGTGGGTATTTACAGAGCGCAAGATCAAGCCTGGATGATACGAAAGAGAGTTTCGGAGGACCATGAAGCAAATTGAAGCCGAAGGTGAAGCAGAAGAAGACTCAGACTCAGATGATGATCCTGAGGCTCGTTCAGACTTCATCCCTGACGCTGATTCTGTCGAAGATGAAGGTAGCGATGATAAATCTGATGACTCGGATGACGAGAAGGACAGTGATGACGAATCTGACAATTCGGATGAATCTGACGGGTAGCTTTACTTTTATCTCCTTTAAACATTTGAATGTTCTTTATCCTTCGTAGTAGACATTTCTTTGATGATTTGGATGACTTTGCTTTAGATCTAGGGCTTTCTTCTGAATAATAAATATTTTATTAATGTTGATTCCTTCTGATCGAATGAAACAGACCAATGTCCATGTGCCTGAATCCATCATACTCTCTTTTGATGATTTCCGTCTTGTGAGAAGTACAAAAATACGGTTAAGAGACACGGGACGTGTAGAGAGATGCGTGTCCATTCTCTGACTATGTCGTTGTCAGTCCTCGGTGTGTTATTTTCCTCCGCGTCTTCAGTATTGATCTCGTTTGAAGCTTAGGGTTTCCGCGAAGCCCGTAACTGAACTGACTGTTCGTAGAAGATAAACATCCACAGTGTCTAATATATATCTTCGAGACTTTGAGTCTATCATCTACGTGAATATTTCCTCAATTCCTGAGTCAGTTTCATCGTGCAGAGAAATTCCAATCATACCTTGTTATCGCTATGTCGGGCAGTAGTATTTCTTCTCGAGATGATCCTCAGTCGAAACGTGAAATAGAAGCGTCCATCTCAGTAAGTCGTATACCTTTTTCGTCTATGTCTGATCGAGATTATCATATCATAAGAAAATGATTTGTTGCAGGATAACCAGAAGAATTCTTCATCTCATAACTCGAGGTCCAAGCGGACTGTTAGATCTCCTGCCCGGTACAGGTCGGCTTATGCTGAGGCTGGATCATATGTAAGCACCCTTACAACCCTTGCAGTTCCACTATGCTCAATTTCG
Source organism: Papaver somniferum (assembly GCF_003573695.1). Lineage (NCBI taxonomy): Eukaryota > Viridiplantae > Streptophyta > Magnoliopsida > Ranunculales > Papaveraceae > Papaver > Papaver somniferum. The sequence continues at coordinate 2,928,118 of NW_020622713.1, forward strand.
GTAAAATTAAACACTTCTCCGTTTCGTCGCAGGCGGATGTTCGTCTCGTCGTTAATTCCAAAAGGAGAAGGAGTGGAAAGTCTTTGACCGTGGTTGAGGTTGAAGACAACAACACCCGAGTTGGTGAAGACTCTGTAGAATCCGTAGAGATTGAACACAGGGTTCACGCTCGTGAATATCCAACAGCTGGACTATCATTTGAAGCTCCTATGATCAATAATTTCCCGGACAATGAGGTGGTTGGTGGAGTCGTCATCCCCAAGTGTCACACGCCTCTTTACACCAAGATATGGAAAAGATATGGACATATTGCTACGACCGAGGTGTGTAAGGGTTTTCTACCAACCCTTCTAACTATAGTTGCATAGCTGTTACCGATCATTGAGGACATGGACCAGATGCGCCTGCGATATGTCAAGAATCAGGAATTGCACAGGTGGGATGAGATGATTTCGAACTGCGAGACATTGCGGTTCAATGTAGGATTGCTTCGTCATCGGCTCGAGATAATCAAGATTCAGAAGGTGGCGGAGGCTACTGATGCGATTTCTCTGACCACTGCTTTACTGGAGGAGGAGAAGATGCTCTCTTTGGAGTCGGCCCGGGTTGAGAAGGCGGTGCAGGAATTGAGGACGAAAACCAAAAGTTTTTAGAAGAAGCTTGACAGGGTTTCTTACAGAGATTACCCATTGTTGAATGGTTTGCTCTGAGTGAGCATTTATGATTGTTGTTTTTGAATAGGTTTAGGCTTCTGGTTAGGTGGAAATATTGATCATGATATGAAGGAATTTTGCTCATTTATGAAATGCTTAATGAACAAAGGAGCATTTGCACGCTCTTTGGAGGAATGAAAATTACATTTTTGAAAATGCTTGAAATGATGAAAAGGTAATTGCTTTCATGAATCAGGCGTAATAGGCTTTGAGCCATTTTCCATTGATTATATTCCCTTCCACTCCTCCATCCACAGCTAAGATCCTGTAGCCCACTGGATACTGCCTTGATGACTACATATGGTCCCTCCCATTTCGGAGAGAACCTGTAAGCGGACATATCTTGTTGAATGTGCTTTGATGTCTTTAATACCAGATCTCCTACTTGAAATGTTCGAGGTCTTACCATTTTGTTGTAGGCCCTGGAGATCCTTTGTTTGTAGGTTTCTATGTATTTTTCCATCTTATCCCTCCTTGACTCGAGCATGTCTAGTTCAGCGATTCTTGACTTGGATACTTCGGCCTCATCCCATTATACTCCACTGGATGTTGCAATCCTTGCTGAAGGAATTTTGATTTCTGCTGGAAGTATGGCGTCTGCTCCGTAGACGAGGGAATATGGAGAAGTTCCGATTGAGCTCCTTGGTGCGGTTCGATAAGCCCATAGAGCCATAGGCAGCTGTTCATGCCACGTTCGAGGATTTTCATGAATTGTCCGACTGAGAATTCAGATCAAAGTTTTGTTGGTGCTCTCCGCTTGTCCGTTTCCTTGGGGATAATATGGTGTGGAGAAGACTTGTTTGATTCCGTATTCCTCGAGCAGTTCAGTCACATATTTATTGGCGAAAGGAGTTTCATTATCAGTAACAATGTGTTTAGGAACACCGAATCTACATATTATGTGCTCTTTGATGAAGGCTGCAATCGTGACTCCGGTGGTGCTTCGAAGAGGAATCGCTTCAACCCACTTGGTGAAATCCTCAGTTGCAGTGATGATGTATTCATGTTGCTTTGAAGATGCTGGATTGATCTTCCCGATGATATCCAATCCCCAGCTGTAGAAGGGTCATGGACTATTCACAAAATTCAACGGGAGACAAGGAGTGTGAATAAGATTACCATGGATTTGGCGTTGGTGAAATCTCTGAACGTATGCAGTTGCATCGTCTTCCATGGTCGGACAGTAATATTTCTCATGGACTTGAAGAAATAATTTTATCTTTCCTTGATGTTCTTCGTCGTGCATTTCCTTCAGAATTGTTGGGATTTCATGTTCAGCTAAACATCTCAGTAAATTTCCACCAAATCTTTTGCGGTATAAGATCCCGTCAAGAAAGACAAATCTCTTAGCTCCCTGACTGAGTTTGACTGCTTGCTTCTTTTCTGTTGGTAGTTCGTTGTCCCAGAGATATTTGATGTAAGGCTCCCTCCAGTCCAGTGTTGTGGACTGTCAAAACCTCTAAGTGATGGGGAGGTGTCTGAAAATTGGGACAAGATCCTTGTAGAGCCCTTGCTTGAGCTTCCATGGAAGGCCAGTAGTATCCTGCCCTCTGAAGCCTTCTGTAAAGTGTTACTACTAGTGTTTGTCCGCATATTTCTTCATGTATGCGCTTGAGTTGTTCTTCCGCTTCTTCGTTTCCAAGGCACCGTGATAGGGATCCATTAGGGTTTCGGTAATACAGCGCCCCATGAAGCAGGAAATAATTCTTCAATTCTTTGAGGCTGATTTTGCCTTCCGAAATAGAGCTTCTCAATTCATGAATGATGGGTGCTCGCCAATCGTCTGTTGAAATGTCTTCGACTTGAGTGAGCCAGGTAGACGACACAGTACGCCTCTGTACAGTGATTGTTTTCTCTGCCCCTTCGAACTGCATCTTAAAAGCGAGAGTTGCTAGGCAGTCGACATGCCTGTTGTTGGTCCGTCCAGTATGGACAATCGTGGCATCAACAAAATGAGTTAATAGTCGCTGAGCTTCGGTTCGGAATGGAGGGAGCGTGATTTCCTTGAGAGAGTATGCTCCATTCATCTGATTGACTAGTAACTTTGAATCTCCTCTTATTTCAAGGTGTGTCGCTCCTGCTTGCTTGGACTGGGACAATCCTAATAAGAAGGCTTCATATTCTGCTGAATTGTTGGTATAGTGGAAATCCAACTTGAACGAATGTGATAAAACTTCAGCAGATGGGGACACCGGTACTATGCTCGCTCCTCCAGTGTCATTGCTAGGGATGGCGGATCCATCAAAATATAGAAGCCATGGTTCTTATTTTATAACTAAGATATATGGAAATTCACCGGGTACATCCTCGTGTAATGTTGTCGTATCTTCTCCTGGAAAAGCAACGATCAAGTCTGCAACTACTTGGCCTTTGATCGCTTTAGGCAGCGTGCAAGCTATGTCAAATTCTGACATCTGGAGTAGCCACTTCGCTGGTCTCCCTATCAAGTCTGGCTTTGATAGCAGCAAATTTATAGGATCAGCTTTGGAGACGAGTACGACCCTGTTGGACAGTAAATAGTGCCTGAACTTCTGGATTGCATGTACTAATGCTAGACATGCCCTTTCAGCCTTTGGATATCGGAGTGGAGCGTCTCTCATTGTGCGGCTGAAGTAGTAGATTGGTCGTTCGATGCCTTCGTCGTCTTCCTGAGCAAGGAGTGCTCCGATAGCAACGTCACTGGAGGCTGTGTAAAGAATCAGGGGTCGTCCCTGTACTGGAGACTTCATGACAGCAGGTGAAAATAGTATCTGCTGTATTTTATGGAAGGCTTCTTGTTGAACGGATGTCCAGGTGAAACTTGCTCCTTTCTTCAGTAGAGGGGTGAACGAGGCAATGAGTTGAGCCCATCCAGGAATAAAGCGTCGAATATAATTTACCTTTCCCATAAAACCCTGTAGTTCCTTCACGGTGCGTGGAGAAGGCATGGTGGTGATATCTTTCGTCTTGTCCAGATCGACTTTGATTCCTTCGGCTGTGACTAGGAATCCTAAAAACTTTCCAGAGGAAACACCAAAAGCGCACTTCAAAGGATTCATCTTTAATTTGTATTCTCTGCATCTCTCGAATACTTGTCTCAAGACTTCGAGGTGAGACGTTCGAGTCTTCGATTTTACCACCACATCATCGACGTAGTCTTCCACTTGTTTGTGCATCATGTTGTGGAATATGGAAGTCATGGCTCGTTGATAAGTGGCTCCTGCATTCTTTAATCCAAAGGGCATCACAGTGTAGTGGAAGTTCCCAATGGGAGTACGGAATGCAGTCTTGTTGGCGTCATGCTCATACATCTTGATCTGGTTGTATCCGCTATAACCATCCATGAATGAGAACATACCGTGGCCACTAGTTGTGTCAACGAGCATATCAATGTTGGGTAGAGGAAAATCATCCTTTGGATAATATTTATTCAGGTTCCTGAAATCGACGCAACATCTTATTTGACAATTTTTCTTCTTGACATGAATAACATTTGCCATCCACGTTGGATGTTGAATAGGCTTGATGAATCCTGTTGCTAGTAGTTTCTGGATCTCTACTTTGATTTGCTCCTCGACTTCGTGTCTAAATTTCCTAGGCGGTAGTTTGACAGCTTTGGATCCAGGAACAATGTGCAGGTGGTGGGTGACCAGTTTGTCGTCTAGACCGGGCAAATCCTCATACGTCCAAGCGAAAATATCTTGATATTCTTTCAACATCTTTATCAACTCCGCCCACTCCTCTGATAACAGTGTTGAACTAATCAGGATCGTCCTTGGATCATCCTCAGTCCCAATATTGATTGTCTCGAGATCATCGGTGGTAGAGTCAGTGCCGTCTTGTAATTGTCGTTGGGCGTCTTGAACCTCTTCTTCGAGTGACGGTTCGTTCTGACATAATTCTTCAGGGTGGAGAGACTTTTCATCGTTCTCCCCGATTAATTGCTAATCTTCCCGTCGACGATAAACGATCTTCCCCTCCGCATCACGGATGGTTATGAAGTTTGATCATGGAGTTAAAACCTGATCATTACGGTGTTTAACCGGTGTAGTAGATGACTTAATCACCTTAGCATTTGAGGATGATGGCTTGTCAGCGACCTTTTCAATATCCTTCCAAAGTGGAAGTGGGATGCTGCAAACCTTGCTTGGAGGCTTCGGGATGCTCTTTTGAGATTCAAGGAACTCATTATCGTAGACAGGAGCATAAGTAGATGATGAAGCTGGGATGCGAACGATCTTGTTGTTGAGTAGTGCCTTCATGCATTGATGGTACGTGGAAGGGACCACCTTGTTATCATTGATCTATGGGCGCCAAAGTATCATGTGATAGTCGGGCACTTGTTCGATCACATGGAACTTGACTTTTGACTGAATATTCCCTACCTTCAAATCGATGTATGCATACCCATATGTATGGATCTGACTTCCTTCAAAGCCTGTCATCAGGATAGGGTGTCGGACAATCTTCTGTTGTGGGAATCTGGCCGTCTTGAGAGTCTTCATAGTGACAATATTTGTAGAAGAACCTGTATCAACGAGGGATCTCTTGAATTCGTAGTCTCTGATGAAGCTAGTCACGTACAGGGCTCGATTGTGTCCTTTGTCTGCCATGCGGTCTTCTTCTCCAAAAGTGATGTTGTTGATTGAATGGTCAGACATCACGGGTGTTTCCTCAGCTGTTAGGCACGAAAGAGTCAGAGGTATGTCTGACAATGTACTCGTACGTTGATCTCTGGAGAAGTGTAGAAGCTCACATAAACTTTCGATCAGATGTGCAACTTCTTGGTCCACCGGCTTTTCGTAAGTAGTGAAGTTGTTGGTTTGAGGGGTATCGTTGGCAGTAGCGCGGGGATGATCTACCACTTTTTCTTCCAGGAGTTTTGTCAATTCTACCATACAGTTGAAGAGTTCATCAATTGCCTCCTTCAATCGATTGATGCTCCTAGTCAGAATTTCTTGCCTCCATGCCAATTCAGTCAATGATGGGATTTATCTGTCGAACGCATCAATAGAGAGAAAAGGAGTAGTAAAGTAGGAGTGACGAATATTACCAGAGTCGTTCGGACGAGCGTGAGGAATGTCGCCATTTTAAATACTCTGGTTAGGATTTGGAGCTTCTGATGAAGACCTAAGACCAACCATCTTGTGAAAGCTTGAGATTACAACCGAGAGAATGATCTCCCACTATGGTCACCAATCTGTAGATGGGGAAAAACGATTTGCTGGTTTTTAGGGAATTGAGGAGACGACCGTACGGAGGAGACTCCTTGAACCGAGCGAAATGTTCAACCTCACACAGATGCAATGCAAGAAGGGAGTTCTTTGAATTCAAGAGATCAATCTGTAGTACTCCGGCCTAAACCAAGACAATGGTCGTTCCAGAGTAAATTCGGTCACAAGAGAGGGTGGGTCGATCTATAGGAGGGAAGCTGAGAAATGTGTGGAATCAATGGTAATCAAAGATTATAGGTGTGTTGTGAATTTTGAATAAGATAAGTTCTGAATGATTGAATCTCTGTTGAGAGTAATTACTCAGATGTTGAGTTAATATCGTGTTGTATGTGAGACGTGAGATCGTTGTATCCTCAATCATGATTTCAGAGACTTATTTATATTGCTAGAACTGTAGACACCATGATCCCATGAAGTGTGACAGTTGATGGAATCAAAGAGTGGGGAAATGGAAATCATGTTTGAAACCAGTTGCTCATCATGCGGAGACTTGGTCGATTTTCCATCCACTTCTTTGTTAACTCCTTCAACTGATTGCACGACTTGTTCACATTCCATCGTGTGTCTGAACACACGTGCCGTAGACCGCCAGACCAAAACCCTAGTTAATATCCCCTATGTGACACGATTGACGTCTCGTGGTTAATTAGTCATTTGTTGACTTCATGACTTTATGGGACGATGAGTCCATGTATTTGCTGAGTTGAACATGATTTTGCAAAATGTTCTGAAACTCATGAATTGAACGTGTCTGTTGAGACAGAGGTATAATTCTCACGTTGATAGTTGAGGCGATCAAGTATTGCTCATTTGATGAATTGTTGAACATTGATAGTTGAACCAATATTCCTTGATTTGAGCAAATACTGCTTATCTGAGCAAGCGTTGCTCGTCTGATGAATTATTTGTAGTGTGACCAAAATAAAACACTAATTATAATACTGGTAGTTGAACCAAGCATAATTAATAAGAATATTGATCATGAGATCGTCGTAAAGTTATTAGTGTTTGAATCTGGAATTATGATCCTCGGACTCAGAAACCCTAATTTGATCAATTGATGACCAAATAATTCCGGCCTCAATTCCGGAATTGAGGAGACGACCGTTGTCATATTCCTTGATTTAGCCATGTTAATTCCTTGACTCATCGTCTTATTCATTCTCATCGAACCCACGACCTTTGTTGCTCTCATCGAATATACTGAGGAGTTTCCTCAAAACGAAGGATATTTGTTCAAATGAAAGGATTTTCATAAGATCAAGGAAAATAACAAAAAATATGATAAAATATAAAAATGGCGTGGGATTGTCCACGAAACGGCCTTCCGGTTGGTGAGCCTAATCCCCTGGTGCCTTGGTCAATATTTTAATTATTTATTATTTTCCTTCCTATTTTGCATAGGTTCATCGTTTCGTCGTATTTTGAAATACTCGTTCGTGCGGTGATTGTTAGTGCATCATCGTTGAGTACACTTGCACCTTTTGAGTCAGGGCTTACTCGGAGGTAGCTCAGACGCCCGTGCGTTCAATATTTATTACTAACCCATGGAATTCTGCTGGGAAGAACCATAGATTGAAGTAACGAAATATTGCGAAAATATTTGAATATTTTCGGAAATTCAATGGATGAATCCAAGAATTTAGGAATAATTAACTTATGGCTCTATACTAGCAGAGCAAGCTGTCTAGGAGCATTAATTATTCTGACATGAGCTTGCTGGAGCTTCATGTCCTTTATATAGTCAGGGAAACTTGTTGTTTGTATCCTAAAGACGTTGTCGCTCTATACTAGCAGAGCAAGCTGTCTAGGAGCAGTCAATATCGTGATTCTATATAGAAATAATTACAGAAGTGTTCAGTATTCATGAGATATGTCGTTGTCCATCCGAGAGACTACATATCTGCATGTACTCTAAGAAACGGTATTCTCAGTCAGAGGATTCGATGAGAGACCCGTGTCTCAATACTCACATCTGATTGCTGGATCAGGAGTTCGTATAATTATGGGTTTATGATTTTATCCTTTGTCGAAAATCCACCATCTACACTTGGAAATTCTATTTCTACTATCTTCTATATTGAGACATAAGTCGTGTTACGATATAGTTTTTTCTTTATACACATTTGAGATTTCGAGATGAGTATATCTCGCTTACGTATTTCTCGAAATATGTGTTGGTAAGCTTTCGCTTCGACCAAGTTCATCTTATATCATGAGAAAATTTCCGAGTAACATCTTACATGGTTTGTGTGATACAGTCATTTGGTGTAAGACTTGGAAGGTTTCAATAATGATTATTTCAATATCTTGAAAATTGCTTTGATGTTGATAGTGTGTGAAAACGGCTATTAACATTATAGAAGAATGTTTTAATGATTGAAATAAAGATTTGATGATGAAACCATCTTTGGATATAAGCATATATAATGTGTTCATACATTAGTCTATAAGTCTATAAACCGGAAGCCAAGAGTACGCATATGTGTGTATACGGATTTGGTGAAGGAGACAGGTTAAGTATGTGTACATGTACGCATACTGGCGGAAGTTCTCAAACCGTGAATTTCTACCGAGTTTGGTTTTGGCAAAACTCACAAACCAGTCACCTTAAGTATGCGTACCAGTACGCATACTGGCGGAAGTTTTTGAACCGAAAATTTCTGCTGAGTTTGGAAACTTCACAAACTCAAAACCGGTTGCTTAAGTACGCATACTTATGCTTGTTACTTTGTCAAATCGTTCAAGTCCATGAACTTAAACATTTAAATCATAAGGAATGCAATCTTTGCAAACCGTGGGTATAATGTTCATGATTGATTCAAGTGTATCAAACCGATTTGATTTCAATTGTGTTTTCTAAACAATTGAACAACTCTTAACTAGTTTCATTTGCATCATTTGAACTAGTTATGGTTAAGATGAATAAGGTTGACATAAGAGTAATCATATGGCTAACCACGGTTAACTATTTGTGAACCAACATGGTGTACACGTTTAGGTACGGCTACATAAACCTAAATGAGGCTACATTTCATTTGTGTGTAACAAGCTAATTTCGATCTAACGGTTGAAAGATATTAGCTTGGTTGAATCCGGTTTTCATCTAACGGTGAATATTGAATTCTTTGTTACCAAGGTAACTTGGATTGCAAACCATGATTTGAAAACTATATAAAGGAGAACTCTAGTAACTGGGAAAGGTAATCCCTGCACCTCATGTGTGTTACTAGTTGCATAACTAGAGTCGATTCTCCTTTAACCTTAGGTTTCTTCTCGAGACCCTGTAGGTTAACGATTTGAAGACTTCATTGGGATTGTGAACCCAGACCCAACTATTATGTTTGTAGTTGTGTGATCTGATCTTATTTTTTCTATCCTGTTGAGTGCAATTGAAAAAATTGTCTCGAGATTTTATATCTCCGATAGGAAAGATAAAAAGTAATCACAAACAAACTTTGCCTCATCGTTTGTGATTCTGCAATAAATTGTTTCGCTAGTCGATTAAGTTTATTGTGAGGTGATTGATAATAATAGGTTGTTCTTCGGGAATATAAGTCTGGTTTATCAATTGGTTCCTGTTCACCTTGATTTATCAAAAGACGGAACAAAAACTCTTGGGTATTTATGTGGGAGACAGATTTATTCAATCATATAGACTTTTTTGCGTGATACAGATTTGTCTATCAAGTCTTCGACTTTGGGTCGTAGCAAATCTTAGTTGTGGGTGAGATCAACTAAGGAAATCAAGTGTGTAGTATCCTGCTGGGATCAGAGACGTAAGGAGCGCAATTGTAACTTGAATCGGGGTGAGATTGATTGGGGTTCAACTATAATCTAGTCTGAAGTTCATTGGTAGTAGGCTAGTGTCTGTAGCGGGTTAATATAGTGTGGTGTTCAATCTGGACTAGGTCCTGGGGTTTTTCTGCATTTGCGGTTTCTTCGTTAACAAAATTCTGGTGTCTGTGTTATTTCTTTTCCTCATTATATTTTTTTATATAATTGAAATATCACAGGTTGTGCGTTAAGTCAATCAATTAGAATATCCAACCTTTGGTTGTTGATTTACATTGATTGACACTTGAACATTGGTCTTTGGTACCGTTCAAGTAATTCCTCTTATATTAAATCGGACTCGCAGATTTCTATTTGCTGATTGCGGATTGAATTAAGAGTTAGAAATATTAAAATCTTTGATATACTTTAATCTAGATTGAGTCTGACTGTGTAATTGATTCTCTAGAAAGTGTGGAGTAAGTCCTCTCAGATTTCCAAACGAATTGTTGGGTGTGGTTGTTGTACCCCCACATTTTCAATTGGTATCATAGCAGGCAAACACATTAAAGACCTCATAAGTATGTGTTTGTAGAAATATGTGCTCTAAGGACCTAAGAAGTGTCTCTTTTGTTAACGCATATTATATGTCTTTCAAAAGTTCGGATTACACCAAAAATCTTGGGTTTGCCTCAAAGGATAACTCCTTAGTAGATTCTTCCGAATCCCGAGGAAAAAACAAAATTTGCGGGCTTTTGTTAGAATCCGAAATGGAATTCACCAGATTATTAAAAAAATCAGTTGATATCATTGATGTTCAAGTTTCTGAAATTATGACTCTTGAAGAAAAAAATAATCTGTTTATTGATGAACTTGAGAAATCCCTTGAAAGAGAACGTGAACTCTATTGTTATATTGAATCTCTCTCTGACAATGTCGAAAAACTGGTTCAAGAAACTACTCTACAACGTGAAAAGATTAGTTCTCTTGAAGAAATAGTTAGAGAAGACTGAATTAGATAAAAGCATTTAATCAGGGCTCATTCATCAGAAATAAACAGCCTTCGTGCTGAAAAAGAGAAACTTGTTGCATCTCTGAAATTTTCCCAAGAACAGTGTAACGCCCTGGAAAAGGAAAACTCTGTTTTGATGATTAAATCATCTTCTCCTGATACTCACAAGGTTTTACCCAGTGTAAAGAAAAATTCCTACAAGGAAGTACCTGAGAGTCACTTGCAAAATGTGCACGTGAAGGATGAAGTTTTGGATCAAGGGAATCACGTCTCTAAACCACAATGTTTTTTTTTTATGGGAATAGGAATCACTATGCTCTTCACTGTTTTAACAGAAGGAAACAGATCTCTAATCTCCATAATTTGCTTATTTCTACTGTCAATGGAGTAAATCGTCTAACGACATCTACAGTGAGTTTCTTACCTACGGAAGTCCATAAATCTTATAAAAATGATCTCTTGTCTAGAAATCATCACAGGTTTCATGTTCCTCTTTATGGTGTAAATTCTTCTACCACCAATGAACACTTACCTTGTGTTTATAACAACAAGTCTGGTAAGTCTAGATCAAGAAAATGGAAATCCTCCAAATTTCCTATTCTGAAACCGATTTCTAGAGGCCCTAGACTTGGTCCTCATAAAAATCCTTCAGATGGACTTTTGAAAAGGTTTATGACAAATTCCTCTGGAATACGTTATGATCGATGGAAAGAAGGAAATATGCAAGTAATTAAAACATTCAAACAACTTGTACAAACCTTCTCCCATGCTTAGTAGTGAGATTACTTCTAACTCCGTTACCTAACTTTAGGTAATCCCATCCTTGAATCTATCTTGTGAGGTACAAGGATGATGACTATGGGAGTCTCAAGATTTGTTGTATATCTGCTATGAGTCGTTGCCAATCAATCTGAGTCATGCTAGTCTACATCATGATTCATTCTCTAATTTTTAAGAATTATTGAGAAATATTGGCAAATGTTTTTTTCCTTATTAATAGCTTTCGCTAAAATCCATCCCTTTCTTGTGAACGGTCCGTGGACGTCCGTGTCCTTCTCCTAAGAATTCTTAGGGTTTCCTTTCTGAGAAGTGCCTTATCTTAATACATATATACCTTATATTGTATTAATCCATTCCTATCAGAACATTCATGGAGAACCTTGCAAAATCTCAAGAGATTGTGCAACTTGATATGGAGGAAGACATTCAAGGACATGAATCAATTCAAGAGTTGGTTCTAAAGAAGATGCTTTCAATGAAAGACCACAACTCCTGGATTGCTGACTCCGTTAAGGATTTAACTCATTTTCAAAACGATTCAAAGGTCGAGTTTGCAAATCTCCAACTGCAAATAAACCAACTTTTAGATGGTCATGACAAAATCCTTGCAAATCAAAATATTCTGATACGAAACCAGAAAAAACTTATCATGGATTGTGTCAAGGGTATACAACTTGCTCGGGTCGTTGTTCGTAAAGTTAGTGTTCTAACTCACGAACATGGTGTGTGTACGGTCAAGTGAATAAAGGTCAGTGACACCTTTTATGATGGGTTCATCGAAAGGTATGAGGTTCTCAATGAACTTTGGTTTTGTTTAGTAAATCTTCTTTTTATGCTTTTAGAAGAACAACTAGGGTTTATAATAGCCATTATTGTGAGTACACATAGCTTTGTCCACCGATTTTCATCTTCATTTTTTTTAGATTTATTTATTTAAATTCTAAAGTACTTTTTGGAAGATGATTTTTGCAATTTTAATCTTTATGATTTTATATATTGCAAATTGTTATGTGATATGTTGTTTACGTCTGTGAATCTGTGACTGTCCCATACTTGTTCAAAAGTTATCTCTATTATGTCGCTATGAATGTATTGATGGAAGATAGAATGAACTTTTGAAATTACAAAAGTTAAAGACTTTTATGTCATATTTTGATGGAAGAAAGGATAAAACTTTTGTTTACAAGGATTAAATCTATTATATGTCATTGTGCAAATAGTGATGCAAAATAGAATGAATCCTTGTCTATTCCGCAGTATTTGGTCGATCTCCGATCCACAATCTTTATGCATATACCATGTTGTTCCATAAGGTTTCTTATGTTGAGCACAATCGACTTTGTTGATTATTTTCTTATGATTAACTTAGTTGTTTCTCCATGAGGTTCCCTATGTCGAACATGATCAACTAAATTAATCATTCTCTTTTGGTTATTTAATTGTTGCTCCGTAAGTTCGCTTATGTCGAGTATGACCAATTAAATTGATCATTTTTTTGATTAATTTGGTTGTGTATTCCAATTAAATTAATCATGGGTTCTCTTGTGGTTAATTGATTGTTATCTTTTGATTGAACTAACTATGGGTTTCCTTGTGGTTATTTCAATTGAATTTTTTGGATACAAATTCGTGTTTTCATGTGATTTGTTTCTCCAAAAGAAATCCTTCTTTTCTTGTGAAAGAAAGGTTGCCTTTGTTGTTACTTCGGGGATGACATTTTATGGGGGAGAGTTCATTTTGAACTTGTGCTTAATTTCCAAATCTTTGTGTGGAGTGCGGCTGTGGAATTTTTAGGGGTTATCTTGTATCTTCATTAACTCCTTGATGAATGAATTTAGCTTCGGTTATATGATGGCATCTAAAAAGTTGATATGTGCATCTAAATTTGTTGGTATGTTAATACACCTTTTGGTCATGATGTATCTCCGTGGAAATTTCATTAGGATCCCACTAATTTTCTTACCTTTGCCAATTTTGTTGACAAAAAGGGGGAGAATTAATGTGTAGTTCACACTACAAATACATATGGTTTACGGATCATTATGTAAGGGGGAGTGGTTTTCCTGTTGAGATATGTATTGACTAAGGGGGAGTGATGCATATCACCATAGTGTTATTTTCAAAGTTGTAATACAATTGAACTTTGATGTTGTGTAATAATATTATGACACTGTATAACAATGATCGAGAATATTTTGTTTTCTCATTGTTATAGCTACGGATCTTCAACAACTGTGATGCTGAACTTACAACCTTTAGGATCATGGAGTACTTGTAAGTGACGAAGATTTCGAGTCGCGTTGAAGATGCCAAGGAGATCAAGCATGTGGATAAGAAACTTATTTTTTATCTTTTTTGTAATGCATATGTATTGATAGTTTTCTCACTAAAATTGACAAAGGGGGAGATTGTTAGACCATTGCTCGGTCAAAATCGCATGCATTGCTATCTCAAGCATGTTTGTCAATGTTAGTGATCAAAACTATAAGTCTTGATTTCTATCCTATTTGTAGATGTCTCGGACTAGGACATACATAGTGTAGTTGAGCTTAAATCTCTCGACGTTCATCTTTTGAAGACGAAGAACTACTAAGGGGAGCTTGTGGAACTTCTTCGACAAAAGGTATGTGGAGACTTGAACTTATCTATCACTTGTAAAGTCTAATTCTACTATCTCCTATATTGAGACATAAGTCGTGTTACGATATAGTTTTCTCTATACACATTTGAGATTTCGAGCTGAGTATATCTCGCTTACTTATTTCTCGAAATATGTGTTGGTAAGCTTTCGCTTCGACCAAGTTCATCTTATATCATGAGAAAATTGCTGAGTAAAATCTTACATGGTTTGTGTGATACAATCATTTGATGTAAGACTTGGAAGGTTTCAATAATGATTATTTCAATATCTTGAAAATTGCTTTGATGTTGATAGTGTGTGAAAACGGCTATTAACATTATAGAAGAATGTTTCAATGATTTAAATAAAGAGTTGATGATGTAACCATCTTTGGATATAAGCATATATAGTGTGTTCACACATTAGTGTATAAGCCCATAAACCGGAAGCCAATAGTACGCATATGTGTGTATACGGATTTGGTGAAGGAGACAGGTTAAGTATGCGTACCCATGCGCATACTGGCGGAAGTTCTCAAACCGAGAATTTCTGCTGAGTTTGGTTTTGAAAAAACTCACAAACCAGTCACCTTAAGTATGCGTACCCGTACGCATACTGGGGGAAGTTTTTGAACCGAAAAATTATGTTGAGTTTGGAAACTTCATAAACTCAAAACCGGTTGCTTAAGTACGCATACCCGTACGTATACTTAAGCTGGTTACTTTGTCAAATCGGTGAAGTCCATGAACTTAAACATTTAAATCATAAGGAATGCAATCTTTGCAAACCGTGGCTATAATGTTCATGATTGATTCAAGTGTATCAAACCGATTTGATTTCAATTGTGTTTTCTAAACAATTGAAAAACTCTTAACTAGTTTCATTTGAGTCATTTGAATTAGTTATGGTTAAGATGAATAAGGTTGATATGAGAGTAATCATATGGCTAACCTCGGTTAACTATTTGTGAGACAACATGGTGTGCACGTTTAGGTACGACTACATAACCTAAATGAGGGTACATTTCATTTGTGTGTAACAAGCTAAGTTCGATCTAACGGTTGAAAGATATTAGCTTAGTTGAATCAGGTTTTTCATCTAACGGTGAATATTGAGTGATGTGTTACCAAGATAACTTGGATTGCAAACCCTGATTTGAAAACTATATAAAGGAGAACTCTAGCAACTGGGAAAGGTAATCCCCACACCTCCTGTGTGTTACTAGTTGCATAACTAGAGTCGATTCTCCTTTAACCTTAGGTTTCTTCTAGAGACCCTGTAGGTTAACCACTTGAAGACTTCATTGGGATTATGAAGCCAGACCCAACTATTATCTTTATAGTTGCGTGATCTGATCTTGTTGTTTCTATCGTGTTGAATGCAATTGAAATAATTGTCTCGAGATTTTATATCTCTGATAGGCAAGATAAAGTAATCACAAACAAACTTCGTCTCATCGTTTGTGATTCCGCAATAACTTGTTTCGCTAGTCGATTAAGTTTATTGTAAGGTGATTGACAATACTAGGACGTTCTTCGGGAATATAAGTCTGGTTTATCAATTGGTTCATGTTCACCTTGATTTATCAAAAGATAGAAAAAAAAAACTCTTGGGTATTTCTGTGGGAGACAGATTTATTCAATCCTGTAGACTTTTCTGTGTAAGACAGATTTTTCAATCAAGTCTTCGACTTTGGGTCGTAGCAACTCTTAGTTGTGGGTGAGATCAGCCAAGGTAATCAAGTGCGTAGTATCCTGATGGGATCAGAGACGTAAGGAGTGTAACTGTACCTTGAATCATTGTGAGATTGATTAAGGTTCAACTACAGTCTAGTCTGAAGTTAATTGGTAGTAGGATAGTGTCTGTAGCGGCTTAATACAGTGTGGTGTTCAATCTGGACTAGGTCCCGGGGTTTTTCTGCATTTGCGGTTTCCTCGTTAACAAAATTCTAGTGTCTGTGTTATTTCTTTTCCGCATTATATTTTGTTATATAATTGAAATATCACAGGTTGTGCGTTAAGATTAATCAATTAGAATATCCAACCTTTGGTTGTTGATTTATATTGATTGACACTTGAACATTGGTCTTTGGTACCGTTCAAGTAATTCCTATTATATTCAATCAGGCTCGCAGATTTCTATTTGATGATTGTGGATTGAATTAAGAGTTAGAGATATTAAACTCTTTGATATACTTTAATCTAGATTAACTCCGACTTCTAGTTGATTCTCTAGAAAGTGTATTGGAGTAAGTCCTCAAAAATTTCCAAACGAATTGTTGGGTGTGGTTGTTGTACCCCTGCATTTTCAAGAGGTATCAGATAAGGTGATCCTCTTTCTCCTTATTTCTTTTTTCGAAATTTATTTCAAGGCATGTAACAGCTGCTCAGCGGAACGATACCATCAAAGGTAATAAAGTGGCTTCTCAATCTCCAGGAATCATCCATTTTGTTTTTGCAAATGACTGCTTGATTATTTTCTCATGGGGAAATTTTACTCCATTCAACAATCTACTGGAGTTACTCCACAATTTTAGCACACAATCATGTCAAGTTATAAATTTTGAAAAATTGCACTACATTTCAGCAAATACACTAAACTAGAAATAGTTGAAGCTCTGACATAAATTCTTGGCGTCAAGAATACGAATTCTAAAGAAAAACATCTGGGCCCTCCACTCATTATTGGTTACGATACGCAAGAATCTTTCAAGTCCATCAAAGAAAACTTTGAAAATGTCTCTTTCTCAAGAAGGTAGAGGAACAATGATTAAATATGTTCTTACTGTTTCATTTTACCAGATGAGAACTTTAAAGCTACCTAATAATCTCATCAATCAGCTTACTTCTATTGAGAGGAAATTATTTTGAGGATACAACTCTGATAAAGGTTCTAGTCCAATATCGAGGCAAAAAGACCTACGGATATGGGAGGTTCAACTTTCATAAATCTGGAGAAACTTAACTTAGATCTACTCACCAATATAACTTGGTGAATATGCAACGTATCAAGATATCTCATGTTCCAGGTGTTGAGTAGTAAATAATTCATAAATGGTGACATTATTCATCATAGTATTTTATCCAAGAACTGTTCTTACACTTGGAATGACATTAGATGGGACTTGAAATTGTGCAGTGGCATTTATTCATGGACATTAATAATAGTAAGAAAACTAAAATATGGTTGGTTAGACGGATATCTGGTGAGAATCATCCACCTATTCCAATAACTGATACTTTGATATGTTATGAAGAAGTTGTAGAGTTACTGATACATGAAACACATCTATGAAATGTCAATCTTTTAAATCAGTTATTCTATGCTGAGAATTCTATAAGAATTTAATTGTTGTTTATTGACAATGCCAAAGAGGATATCATGGTATGGAAGCTTGGAAAATATGGGAACTTCTTAGTTAAAAACACATACAAGATGTTAACAATGTCCAACAGGGAAGGCCAAGTCAATGGTCTGAAATAAATGTTAATGCAAGAGTATGGAAAACATTATGGAGCTATAAACTGCTCATAGGATAAAAATCTTTGCAAGAAAGTGTATTAGAGAATCCACTTTACTAAAAGCATATTAGCCTTATACAATGGTAACATGGATACCCAGTGACATATGCGGCAGTTATGAACATATTTAATCGAAAACATGCCAAAGCAGTTTGGAGGGTCACTAATATCAACACTGACTGTGTTACAAATAGTTTCCATTTTGTTTCAGAATAAATCATCTGTTGGTTCACATCAAATGAAAACAATAATGAAGATGTATAGGTTTTGTATATATTCACTGATGACTGAAGCTTGGGCAATATGGAAGGACATATGTGATTTTTTGCTTCAGGGAGTTTCTCTTACCCCACATAATTATGTGCATAAAATTCATTATCGTTTAGCTTCTCATTTGCATGATGATAAACACAATTTGAACTCTGACAATAGGTACAAAACTTCACACTGAAAACCATTTTTAGATGACATTCTTAAGTTTAAAGTTGATGCATCTTTTGATCACTCAACTAACCAACTTGGTATGGATATTGTTTGTATGGTCACCCAAGCACTTGTCACGGGATCTGCAGATGTTATGCAAATGGAGTATTGAGTCCATAAGCAGGGGAAAAGAAAACAACGCTCAAAGAAAACAATTCTCAAATATACATATCGAAGCTGATGCAAAGTCGGTTATCCAATATACTACCGACAACTCTTTACTCATTCAGTGGGAAAAATTGGGACATAATAAAATAGATAAGACATTTACTCTCTGGTTTTAATCGTTGTAATCTTTATTTTCTTAGTCGAGATGATAATCAGGTGACTGATGCTATAACATAGTTAGGGAAAAAAATTTAACAGTAGAAGTTTATAATAATTTCCAACTTGTTATTTGTAGTTTTTTTAGCAAAAGAAAGTTCTACACATCCCGCGGGTTATAACGAGTGAGAAAGTGGGGTGGGACCCACACTAAACCCACCCCTACTAAACCACCGGGTTGGGAAGGGTTCCAGCCCACCCTCTCACCCAGTACAACCCGAGGAGTATAAACTGTTTCCGTTTAGCAAAAGACCAAAACTTTTCTTCTCACTAAAGCCTCGTTTGAGATTGTTTTTCTTTCTTCATCAAAAGCACTTTGTAACAAACTTATAACAAATTTTTTCAAGAATAAAGTGTTTGGTAAATATTTTTCAAAGTGCTTTTTTCTAAAAGCACTTTCATTTTATGCCAACTTTTAAAAGCTACACAAGAGTAGCTTCTAAAAGAAGTAAAATCAGAAGGTGTGGACCTACTTCATTTTAACTAATTGATTCTCTAGTTTAACCTTGTTATTTTATTAAAAATACAACATTTACCCCTGCATAATTTTTTATATATTATCATTTTTTTGTATAATATAATAATATTTTTTTAAGGAACATATATTTTATTATATTAATCCTCAAATAAATTGAGGCGTTGCGTAATACAATTAGGTGGTTCATCATGAACCCACCACCTGTTTAAAAAGTTTGAAATTGAAAATTGAACTAAGTCATGAGCAATCGAATTAGCGTCTCTAGGAATAGCTGTAAAATTAACTTCACTAAATTCTTTGACACGGTCTTGAATTGAAAGAACAGTGGAACGAAGACTCCAAGGAATATCATTCATGTTCCATGTTATTGCTTTAGGAATCTCCTCAACATCCCCTTAAACAATGATTTTTGATACTTGTAATCTTCTCGCCAGTTGGATACCAAGACCATATGCTTTTTCCTCAGCCACCATAGAAGAGAAAGAATCAAAACAAAAAGCGCCATTTTCCAAATACCTGCCAGAAGAAATCTCTAGATATTGCTGCAGAAGCGCCTCTGTCGTTGTTATACGCAACGTCTACATTGATCTTAATGAAGAACTGTGGAGGAGGATACTAATGGATTGCGTTGCTGTTGGATATGAACTGAAGTACAGAAATTCAAGGAATGATGTAATCAAAAACCTTGAAATCTTGCAGAGCTTTGTGAATACAAAGAGACGTCGAAGGTTGAGTATCATTGAAGATTCGATCATTCCTCGTTTTCCAAATATTCCACAAAATACACGAACCCAGGTTTAACATTATACCTTGATCTGCCTTACCTAACCATTGTTGGGCGATGTCCATCGGAATTGTATCAACTGGGGTGTCGATGAATAAGGGACTTTCCTGAAAAATTTCTTTTGAGAATTGACAGGAAAACAAAAGATGATGAACTGATTCTTCTTCTGAGTTATAGAGAGGAGAAACATTTTGGATATGATTGTTAAACTTTGATAGGTTATTGTAAACAACCATCCCATTATGAAGAACCTTCCATAGAAAAGTATGGATTTTTTGTTGAGTCTTCATCTTTTTCCAAAATAACTTCCACGGGAAAGAAGAAATTGTTGAACTTGTAGCCACATTATCTATAAGAAGTTTATATCAAGACTTTGGAGTGAAGGTTCCTGACTTTGTTTTTAACCAAACAAGTTTATCTTCTATAAACTCGTCTTGAAGAATATAAATACTTGAGATTTCTTCTACATGTTCCACCGGAAATATTTGTAGTAAAAGCTCAATATTCCATCTTCTATGTCCCTGAACAAAAAGATTTGAGATAAATTTCACCTGAATATGTGATTCAGTTAACCTTGTTGGTCTAAACCTCGGTATATTTGGCACCCATGGATCAATCCAGATGTGTATAGAATTACCTGATCCGATAAACCAACAACAAATATTTATGAATATTTCTCTGAAAGATAAAATGTCTTTCCAAGTTTTGGAATCTCCAGATTTTGGATCACAATCCCAAAAAGAGAGAGACTGAAGATATTTAGCCTTGTATAATTTCACCCATGTAGCATCTGCAGTTTTTAAGAAACGCCACACTAATTTTGCGATTAAGGACACATTAACATGTTCCATATTTCTTAACCCTAAACCTCCATCTTCCTTAGATCTTGCCATTTTATTTCAGTTAATGAAGTGACAATTTATTGTACTTGTATCATGTCCCCACCAAAAAGCTCGTTGAATCTGTGATATCTGATTTGTCACACCCCTTGGAAGTTTGCTAGTACCCATCAAATAAATAGGAATTGCAGAGAGAACATTCTTGAACAAAACTGTTCTACCAGCAGAGTTGACGAAAAAAGATATGTACCCTGATAATTTACTTCCAAACTTAGCTATTAACGGCTCATGTGTTTCAACACTGTAGTCAGACTTCAGAGGGACCCAAATACTTTTCATTAACTGCCATTTCTCTAACTCCGAGTTTCTGAATAGTTCTTCATTTGTTAAAAGTAGAAAAACCACTGTTGAAATGGATTGAAGATTTTGGGTAATTTCTGATCTGACCTGAAAAAGAAGAATAGTTATCTAAGATGCACTTCAACTGCTGAACATTTGCTTCTGAATTTTTTTCGAAGAAGAATAAGTCGTTTGCAAACATAAGATGACTTATTGATGGTGCACTATTGTTGAACTGGTATCCACTGTAAAGATTCAAACTTTCACACTTTTCTATGAGAAGAGACAAGCCTTGAGAACAAATAATGAATAATGATGGAGATAACGGACAAACTTGCCGTAAACCCCATACACTTTTAAAATTACCATAATGAGCACCATTTAAAAGGATAGAAAAAGTAGAAGTAGAGACACAATTCATTATCAGGTTGTGAGAATGACCATGAATACCCATTTGATGAAGCATAAAGCTCAAGAAAGACCAAGAAACTCTATCATATGCCTTCGACATATCCATCTTAAGAGCAAAAAAACCTTGTCTCGATATAGATTTATGCATTGAGTGAAATAATTCCTTTGCAATAACAATGTTATCAGTTATTTTTCTATTTTTCACAAAAGCATTTTGAGACCATGAAATAAACTTATCCATATGTGGGCTAAGTCTAATAGCAATGATTTTAGCAACAAACTTATAAAAAAAATTCACAAAGAGATTGGTCTAAACTCTATTGCAGTAGCTGGATTTTTCACTGTTGGAATTAAGATGATATGGGTATGATTTAACTTACTTGGTGGTTCACCTGAATTGAAAATTCCTTGAATGAACTTTGTAGTATCATCCCCCATTACAGACCAACATTTCTTATAGAAGACCACTGGAAATCCATCCGGTCCCGCATATCCAAATGAATTCATGTTTTTTACCACCTTCCAGATAACTTCAGTTGAAGAGATTGTGTTAGAGCATAGCTCGGTCGACCTCGCATGCGTTTCTATATCAAGCATGTTTGTCAATGTTAGTGATAAAAAATATGAGTCTTGATTTCTAGTCTACATAGCTAAGTCTCATACTAGGATAGAAAAGTGTAGTTGATCTCAAGGACTTCATGGCGATTCATCATATAACGACGAAGATCTACTCAAGGAACCGTGGAACTTCATCAACAAAAAGGTATGTGGAGACTTGAACTTAGTCTATCTATTTTATCTCCTACTTCTTATGAGACAAAATTCGTATGTTATATAGACTGGATCATACACATTTGATATTTCAAGCCGAGTATATCTCTCCTATCTATATCTCGAAAACATGTGTTGGTAAAGCGTATAGCTTTGATCAGGTTTATCTTCACCTAGTGACGAAAGTCATAATGTTTCAATCACTTTAAAAATCTCTTTGACGAGAAATAGTGTAACAACTATATAATGTCCTCTAAGAATGTTTCAATGGCTGGAATGAGAGTTTAGGTCAATATAACCAATGATGGATATAAGCATTGTGTGGTACCACATATGTGCATAAGTCCTATTCCTTAATCCGAAGTTTGCGAACTTTGTTGATTGAGAGAAACCGGAGGAATTGGCTTTGCCAAGTCCGCGAACTGACAAAAGTTCTCTTACCGAGAATTTCTACTGGGATTTCCAAAAACTCGTTTGCGTGTTTAGTCCGCGAACCTAGTCCACCAACTAGCGGAAGTCTCTTTGCCGAGATTTTCTGCTGAGTTTGGAAAACTCTGTCGGTTGCCTTAAGTCCGCGAACTTGTTTGCGAACTTGAGTGGGTTATTATCTAAAGATGTGCTCTGAACATGAAACTTAAATTACTAAGGAATGCAGTATGCAAACCGTGGCTATAAAGTTCATGAGTCGGTTCCATCGAATCGAATCATCTTTGTTTCAATTGTGTCTTGTGTAGTTACATAAGATCTCATAGCAATTGAACAACTCTCTAACTAGTTCATTTGAGTCAATTGAACTAGTTATGGAGAAGAAGAACAAGGTTAATATGAAATGCTCATATGGTTAACCTTTTGGGTTACTATGTTGAACCAACTTACACGTACACGTTTGGGCACGATTTTCACAAACCCAGTAAACGTATATCTCAAGTGTGTGTGATAATCTAAGTTTTGGATCTAACGGTTGAGAAATATTAACTTGAATCTAAATCAGGTTTTCATCTAACGGTGAATATTGATTGCTTTGTACCTAAGGCAAAATCCTGATTTGAAGACTATATAAAGGAGACATCTAGCATTGGGCAAAACTAATCCCCACACGTTTGTGTGATACTAGTGCGCTCGCTAGAGTCTATTCTCCTCTAACCTTTGGTTTTCTTCTCTAAAACCAGGTTAACGACTTAAAGACTTCATTGGGATTGTGAAGCCAAACCGATACTACTTTTATCGTAGTTGTGTGATCTTATCTTGCATCTTTTATCGTACGAGTACAATCTTATTGATTTGCTTGAAATCGTGAGAGTTCTCCGATAGGCAAGATAAAGAAGTCACAAACATCTTCGTCTCACTATTTGTGATTCCTCGACGTCCTCTTGTTTATACAATTAAGACTGTTTTAATCTAGGCTGTTCTTCGGGAATATAAGACCGGATTATCAATTGGTTCATGTTCACCTTGATTTCATATCATAAGACGGAACAAAAACCTAGTGTTCTTTTGTGGGAGACAGATTTATCCTTTGATAGACTTTTCTGTCTGAGACAGATTTGTTTATTACCAAGTCTGTGATTTTGGGTTGCAACAACTCTTAGTTGTGGGTGAGATAAGCTAAGGGAATCAAGTGCGCAGTGTCCTGCTGGGATCATAGGCGTAGGGAGTACAATTGTACCTTTAATTAGTGGGAGACTGATTGGGGTTCAACTATAGTCCAGTCCGAAGTTATCTTGTAGTAGGCTAGTGTTTGTAGCGGCTTAATACAGTGTGTATTCAATCTGGACTAGGTCCCGGGGGTTTTCTGCATTTGTGGTTTCCTCGTTAACAAAATTTCTGGTTTCTGTGTTATTTCATTTTTCGCATTACATTGTTTATCTTTATAATTGAAATAATACAGGTTGTGCGTCAAAGTTTAATCGATTAGAGATCCGACCTTGTGGTTGTTAATTTCATTGATTAACACTTGGACATTGGTCTTTGGTACCGTCCAAGTTATTCTTTGTATTTGATAAAGACTCGTTATTGTTTTTAGCTTGAGTAAAAATCAAATCAAGAGAGAGATATTAACTCCTCGATATACTTTATTCTAGATTGAGTCTGACTGTCTAGTTGATTCTCTAGTAAAGTATATTGGAGTTAGTCCATACAGATTGCTAAGCGAAATATTGGGTGGTGTTTTTAGACCCCCTCTTTTTCAATTTGTATCAGAGCAGGAAAACACGTTAAAGACCTTATAAGTCTATGTTTGTAGCGATCTGATTATGGACGAGTCTATCTCTAATAACGTACCAGTTCAGAAATTACCAGATGATTATAAAAGCTTGGATTCACCAGAGAGAACTGTCACATCTAAGTAAATATCTAAACATTCTCTTGATGTAAAAACTGTTGATTGGGAAACTCTCCTAGAAGAACAGTTGGATGAACTTTCTGATGAAGGTGATTCAGATATTTATAGAGATGTTGATGAGGAAGTCTCAGAGTATGTTAAGTTTTTGGATTCATGGAAAATGAAGAACATTACAACTTCTCATGTCTCACCTCTTCTGATTCCTCTCTGTCAAGAAAACAAGAAATTGAGAAGATGTTACGCAGGTGTTTATTTTTCGAATCGTTCTTGCGAATCGATCCTCAAGGATTCTGAGGAAAACCTACGTATGAAGTCACTTGAATGTGATAATCTTTATCAAAAGTACTTTTTGTTGGAAGAGAAACTTGAAGAATCTGAAGCAATGTTTAACTCTCAACAAATTAGTTTTGATGACAGAGAAAGTGCTTGTCTCGCTCGAGAAAAACGCCTTGAGGCTGATTTAGCTGCTGCTCTTGATAAAATCAAGATGTTGGAAGATGACTTGAAAAATTTCAATACTAGTTCAAGCAAATTAACCACTATGCTAGGAGCAAGTAAAAAATCATCGTGATACACGAGGATTGGGCTATAAGGGAATAGATGCTCCAAGTATTAGCAAAGAGGTAAAATTTGTCAAGGCTAATGATTCTTCTCAACAAAAGGTTTCCACTAATGGTAAAAGTGAACTACCTTCACCTGCAGTTAAGGTTCAAAATAGAAAAGCTTATCAACCTCCAAAGACAGCACACATGGATCGAGGTGAGAACATTCCTTATGCTTGCCACTATTGCGGAAATAAAGGTCACCTGGAAAGGAGATGTCGTTTCTGTAGAAGGAATGAGAAACTTCATGATGTTCTTGTTTGGGCATCACAAGAAGTTGTGAAACCAAGATCATACGTTAAGACTGATCCTCTTAACGTTATAGGTTGTAATTGTCCAACCTTTAGGCAAGGGAATCAGTGCTATGATAAATCTAGATTTGCCTATAAACTTCGTACGAATCCTTTTCACAATCGTAATGGTTATCAAAATGATAACTTCGTAAATATAAAGACAAGATCCGATGCTCCCAACTGGAGAAAGACTAACTTTCAAAAGAATAGTCAATCCAATTCTCTTCCGAGAATTCTAAAAGAGAGTAATGGGAAGAAGGTTCCAATTGTTCCTAAACGCACTCAGAAGTGGATATCAAAGAAAGTCGATGATGTTTTGAGTGTGAAAAGAAAAGATCTCCCAGAAAATTCCATGACTATGGAGAAGGCAATATCCATGATGTTGAAACTTAACAAGTTTTTTCGGAAAATGGAATTGGATGTGAAAGGTTCTAAAAGCGATCTCTTTCATGATAATCCAAAGGTCACCTGTGGTGAGAAAGATATTGTTCATCCCAACACAACTTGATTGTGTTGTAAGTGCATCCTCACCAAGGAATGCCCTGTTATGTATACGGTGAGGGAAGCACGAGAATTGGGGCACACAAATTATGTTCGGTAAGGCTTTAGAATTCAACTGGATTCATCTAAAAAGGTATGTCTATAAACTTGAACAAGATTTGTGTTTTTATTTGCTTAGAGAACTTATAATGATTCACGTACCTTTCTTATCGTTCTTTTCTACCTCACTTGATCTGTGTTTAAGGTTTGCAAATAATAGTTCGGGATGTTTGAACTTCTTGGTACACCAACCAGGTATGCATAACATCATTTAAAATCAAAATCCAGGGATTTAGGTTCGCAAACCCGTATGCATACTTGACGTCGATATTCGGTAAACTTGTTTTGGTCGTAACTTCTTCGTCCGAACTCGGAGTGACCTCATTATATGCACTCTCTTCCTCTTTGAATTCTCTTCAAAATGGAGATGAGAAACCTTGAATTTGGATGAGTTAAGATTGGTATTTGTCCCATCTCTTGTTTTTGAGTATTTTGCTCCGTTTCGTTACACTTGTTCCACTTCTCTTGGACTTGGGCACTTGGATTCTTGGAGAACCACTCTTATAATCTCATTTGTAGCTTTTACAAGAATGTTGTTGGTGAATCACAAAGAAGAAAGTTTAAGATGGGCAGTAGTACGTATTACTATGAGATTCTTGAATGTGCACAATTATCTTGTGTGAACTATGATGCATGGTCTTTATTGACTTTGTATGTTCTTCTTTTTTAAGAAAATCTTTTTATACGCCTTTGGTAGCTATTCTTGGTGTAAATCCGGGCGAAAAAGATTGATTCTACCCTTTAAGGACAAATCATCTTATATGTGCATTACGAGTTTGTCTTGATGCCTAGGAAACTTCTTATGAGAATTTATTCTTGTTTTTGAGAAGGATTACTAGAGTTTGGAAAAGCCACTATTGTGATTACACATATCTATGTCTAACGATTTTCATCTTCAATGTTTAAGATTTATTAAGGATGATGTTATTGCAGTATTAATCTGTTTGATTTTGAAGTATTGCAATATTTTTATGGGATATGTATTGTTTGCGTCCGTGAACTTGAAGGTCCCATATGGTGTCAAAAGTAAAGTCGTTCATAAATTGGTATTCGTATTGATGAAAGGACGAATGAACTTTTGACAAATACAAAATTTATGCGTATGCAGTCATTTATTTGATTGAAAATAGGATAAAATCTTTTGTGTGACAAGGATAAAGTCTATTATGTCATTATGCAAATAGTGATGGAAAAATAGAATAGATCCTTGTATGTATTTCACAGTAATGATCATCACTGATCCATATCTTATGTATTACTGTGAGGCTCCGTAATGTGTCTTATGTCGAGCACGATACAACTAAGTTGATTATTTTGTGATTAACTTTGTTGGTTGTTCCGTAAGGTACTTTATGTCGAGCATCTTTGAACTAAATTAATCATCTTGGTTGGTTATTTAATTATTTGCTCCGAAAGTATTCTTTTGTCGAGCAAAACAATTGACAATTAAATTTATTACTTCTGTAATTAGTTTGGTTTTGTTTTCCAATTAGATTAATTATAGGTTCTCTTGTAATTAGTCTAGTTGAGTATTCATATATTCCACAAGTCCTTGTGTTGAGTATATGAACGGCTATACTAATCATGTTCTATTGGTTAATGTAGTCGTATACTCCGTAAGGTTTTCCTTATGTTGAGTATGTGAACGATTAAGTTAGTCATCTCCGTATGATTACCTTAGTCGTAGCTCCGTAAGTTTACTTATGTTGAGCACAATCAATTAAATTGATCACTTTTCTGGTTTGATTTAGTTGCGTATTCCAATTAAATTAATCATGGTTTTACTTGTGATTAATTTGATTGAGTTTTGGGTATAGAAAATCATTCCTATGGTTTTGGTGTCCAATTAAAAATCCTTCTTTTCTTTCGAAATTAAGGTCGCTCTTGTTGTTCTTTCAGGAATGACATCAAATGGGGAGAGTTCTTTTGAACTTGTGCTTAATGGTAATATCTTGCGGGGTGTGCGGCTATGGAATTTTATAGGGGTTATCTTGTATCTTAAAACTCCTTGATGAATGCATTTAGCTTCGGATTTATGATTGCATCCAAATTAAGTTGGTATGTATTTTTTTCTTTTAGTCTATTAAACGTCTCTTCTCGGAAATTTCATTAGGATCCCGTTCTTGTACCTTTGCCAATTTTATTGACAAAAAGGAGAGAATTAATATGTAGTTCTACTACATATACTTATGGTTTTCGGATCATTGTGTAAGGGGGAGTGGTTTCCATGTGAGATGGAGTATTGACTAAGGGGGAGTGATACATATCACCGTAGTATTATTGTTGAAGTCGTGATGCAATTGGACTTTGATGTTACATAATAATACTATTTCAACGTATAAGGATGATCGAGAATCTCGATTTTTCTCATTGTTATAGCTACGGATCTTCAACAACGGTGATGCTAAACTTACAACCTTTGGGATCATTGGAGTACTTGGAAGGACGAAGATTTCAGGGAACGTTGAAGATTAGACTATGGAATAGGAGCCATTAAAGTTTAACTTTTTTGTATTCCATATGTATTAATAGTTTTGTCACTAAAATTGACAAAGGGGGAGATTGTTAGAGCATAGCTCGGTCGACCTCGCATGCATTGCTATATCAAGCATGTTTGTCAATGTTAGTGATCAAAACTATGAGTCTTGATTTCTAGTCCACATAGCTAAGTCTCGGACTAGGATAGAAAAGTGCAGTTGAGCTCAAGGACTTCATGGCGATTCATCATACAACGACGAAGATCTACTCAAGGAACCGTGGAACTTCATTAACAAAAAGGTATGTGGAGACTTGAACTTATCTATCACTCAAAAGTCTGTCTATTCTATCTCCTACTTCTTATGAGACAAAAGTCGTATGCTATATAGACTGGATCATACACATTTTATATTTCGAGCCGAGTATATCTCGCCTATCTATATCTCGAAATCATGTGTTGGTAAAGCGTTTCGCTTTGATCAGGTTTATCTTCACCTAGTGACGAAAGTCATAATGTTTCAATCACTTTGAAAATCGCTTTGACGAGAAATATTGTAACAACTATATAACGTCCTCTAAGAATGTTTCAATGGTTGGAATGAGAGTTTAGGACAACATAACTAATGATGGATATAAGCATTATGTGGTAACACATATGTGCATAAGTCTTATTCCTTAATCCGAAGTTTGCGAACTTTTGTTGATTGAGAGAAACCGGAGGAATTGGCTTTTCCAAGTCCGCGAACTCAGTCCGCGAACTGACGGAAGTTCTCTTACCGAGAATTTCTGCTGAGATTTCCAAAAACTCGTTTGCGTGTTTAGTCCGCGAACTGGTGGAAGTCTCTTTGCCGAGATTTTCTGCTGAGTTTGGAAAACTCTACCGGTTGCCTTAAGTCCGCGAACTTGTTTGCGAACTTGAGTGGGTTATGATCTAAAGATGTGCTCTGAACATGAAACTTAAATTACTAAGGAATGCAGTATACATACCGTGGCTATAAAGTTCATGAGCCGGTTCAATCGAATCAAATCATCTTTGTTTCAACTGTGTCTTGTGTAGTTACATAAGATCTCATAGCAATTGAAAAACTCCCTAACTAGTTCATTTGAGTCAATTGAACTAGTTATGGTGAAGAAGAACAAGGTTAATATGAAATGCTCATATGGTTAACCTTTTGGGTTACTATGTTGAACCAACATACACGTACACGTTTGGGCACGGTTTTCACAAACCCAGTAAACGTATATCTCAAGTGTGTGTGACAAGCTAAGTTTTCGATCTAACAGTTGAGAAATATTAGCTTGAATCTAAATCAGGTTTTCATCTAACGGTGAATATTGATTTCTTTGTACCTAAGGAAAAACCCTGATTTGAAGACTATATAAAGGAGACATCTAGCATTGGGCAAAACTAATCACCACACGTCTGTGTGATACTAGTGCGCTCGCTAGAGTCGATTCTCCTTTAACCTTTGGTTTTCTTCTGTAAAACCAGGTTAACGACTTAAAGACTTCATTGGGATTGTGAAGCCAGACCGATACTGCTTTTATCGTAGTTGTGTGATCTGATCTTGCATCTTCTATCGTACGAGTACAATTTCATTGATTGGCTTGAGATCGTGAGAGTTCTACGAAAAGCAAGATAAAGAAGTCACAAACATCTTCGTCTCACTGTTTGTGATTCCTCGACGTCCTCTTTTTTATACAAGTAAGACTGTTGAGAGGTGATTGATTAATCTAGGTTTTTCTTCGGGAATATAAGACCGGAATATCAATTGGTTCACTTTGATTTCATATCATAAGACGGAACAAAAACCTAGGGTTCTTCTGTGGGAGACAGATTTATCCTTTGATAAACTTTTTTGTGTGAGATAGATTTTTTTATTATCAAGTCTGCGATTTTGGGTTGCAACAACTCTTAGTTGTGGGTGAGATCAGCTAAGGGAATCAAGTGCGCAGTGTCCTGCTGGGATCAGAGGCGTAGGGAGTACAACTGTACCTTGAATTAGTGGGAGACTGATTGGGGTTCAACTATAGTCTAGTCTAGTCCGAAGTTATCTTGTAGTAGGCTAGTGTTTGTAGCGTCTTAATACAGTGTGTATTCAATCTGGACTAGGTCCCGAGGTTTTTCTGCATTTGTTGTTTCCTCGTTAACAAAATTTCTGGTGTCTGTGTTATTTCATTTTCCGCATTATATTGTTTATCTTTATAATTGAAATAATACAGGTTGTGCGTTAAAGTTTAATCGATTAGAGATCCGACCTTGTGGTTATTGATTTCATTGATTAACACTTGGACATTGGTCTTTGGTACCGCCCAAGTTATTCCTTGTATTTGATAAAGACTCACTATTGTTTTTAGCTTGAGTAAAAATCAAATCAAGAGAGAGATATTAACTCCTCGATATACTTTATTCTAGATTGAGTCTGACTGTCTAGTTGACTCTTTATTAAAGTATATTGGAGTTATTCCATACAGATTGCTAAGTGAAATATTGGGTGGTGTTGTTAGACCCCCGCTTTTTCAGATTGCAGAAATCGAAGTATTAGCAGTTGCATCTAATGAAAAAGAAGAGACTGTTGCAGGTCAAATGGGAGTTGTATTCTTTTATCTTCTTGAAACAGGGTTTTGAAGAAGGAGATTAATTCATCTGCAATCGCATTTGGGTTAGTGATCCATTGTCCATTATTTGTTTGTAGACTCGAGATATTATTTTTTCTTCTACGTTGCTGAACAAATAAGTAAAATTGTTTTGAATTTTGATCTCCAGTTTTCAACCATGTATTCTTCATCCGTTGTTCCCAATAGGTAGATTCCATAATTATATACTCATTTAGCTGATCTGAAGTTATCTTTTCCTGTTGAAGTGTGGCAACCGTAGGATTGAGCCCTTGAAGATGAAGTAACTTCTTCTTTAACTTGTAGATTTTATTCTTAATACATCATATTCCTTTTTTACTCCAACTTTTAAGAAAAGTACCCAGAGAAGCTAACTATCCAATCAAATCATTTGAAAGATTAATATTCCATCTTTCTAAAACAACTTTAAGAAAATTTGGATGAGAGCACCAATAAGCTTCAAACCTATAAGAAGGAGGATTTCGCGGGATGTTTCTGCAAGTATTAAGAATAATTGTTGGGTGATCACTCGATAATCTTGGAAAATGAAAAACCCCTGAGCTTTCAAACATCAGACACCATTCTGGAGATGTTATAACTCTGTCTAGACATTGCCTAATTAAGCTCTGAAATTGTCTTCCATTTGTCCAAGTAAAAGCTGGACCAGAAAAAACCAAATCTAGAAGATGATTATCTCTGATGAAGTTATTGAAGTAAGTTATTGTTCCATTCAAAGATTGATCCCCTCCAAATTTTTCTCTAACTGAAGAAATGGCATTGAAGTCACTTACATAACATTTTGGACCCTCTACATGTTGAGAATATATAGACAGACTCTGCCAAAAGTTTCCCCTATCTAATCTATTTGGAGGGCCATAAACACAAAACAGGTTCCAACTTCGATAAGCACCATTCTGCTTCACTTGAAGATGAATCAAATTTTTGGAATATGATATAATCTCAGCATCAATATCATTCTGCCAAAGTAACCAGAGACCACCACTTCAACCAATAACAGAAACAACACAATGATTAGAATAACCAAGTTACGAAAAATTGGACCAGAAGCAGATTCAGATAATTTTGTTTCCGAAAGAAATACAATATTAGGTTTTGTACTTCTAAGGAATGACTGAAGTGCCTGAATTATTTGGTCATTTCCTAACCCCCAATAATTCCATGCAAACACTAACATGGACCATGCGGCCAATTAGGGCTAGCCGCCACCGCCCATTGATCATCTGATTCCTCCTCTATTCTAGTAGCCATGTCTGATTGTGAAACTCTATAATTGATGTATGATCCATCCTGTATTTATTTAGCGCCACTTGAATCTCTGACGGGAGCTGGTTCCGAAACAGAGGCATTGTGAAGTTCTC
This sequence comes from Papaver somniferum, assembly GCF_003573695.1. Lineage (NCBI taxonomy): Eukaryota > Viridiplantae > Streptophyta > Magnoliopsida > Ranunculales > Papaveraceae > Papaver > Papaver somniferum. Next base: position 2,960,489 of record NW_020622713.1, read on the forward strand.
TAGCCATCGATTTTCATTCACGCCTCCTGGTAATCTTGTTTGATTGTCCGGGATTCCATAAAACTCGTCCACTATCACTATACTGTGATTTTAGGTTTGTCCTGGATACAAGTTTATGAGTATTCTCATTAACTGATTTACTGGAAACCTCAGTTGAAGAAGATTTAATCTTTTTTGTTACAAATTGAAAGGATTCTGCTACTTGTAGAGACTGAGAACTGTTGTAATTGTAATGAGAGGAAGAATGTTGTTTTTCAACCACTACGGATTTTCCTAATTAATCAACAATTCTGATTTATTATTGGATAAAGTGTATTACATTAACTAGTTGGAAGCCTAACAAGCTAAGCTCCAACAATATACTACTGCACTAACTGAACAGGTTGTTGTGCTAGCCTACCAGCGAGCCTCATGGGTAACCTATTCAAGGGATCCGAAGCGGGTGAGGGATGAGATTGTTTCACAAGGGGAGCAAACTAACTCTACATTTCATGTTAATTTATGCAATATTACGCCATTGGGGGCTCGAACCTGGGACCTCATGGAACGCATGAAACTTTGGGGAACGGGGATGAACAGCTGAGCTAGGCAACCATTTGTTTTTTGTATTATTATTGTAATATAAATTTTTTTTATAAAAAGGATAGTTATTATTTTAAATAATAAAATTGATAGTAATTTTTATTTGATAACAATAATAAAAAAATAAAATAACATGAAAATGTTAAATGACAAAAATAAGAAATTATTATAATTTATGTATATAAATATTATTAAAATTAGGAATTAATCATTAAGAAGATCAAGAGAATCGTACAAAACTTTGGTTGGTAACCTAGCAACAAGCTGGGCACCAACACCTTTTTGAATGGCTACACCTAATCTATAAGAAAGAAATTTGCCTAATTAATTATTTTTTTATGAAGAGTGTTAGAGCATAGCTCGGTCAACCTCGCATGCGTTGATATCTCAAGCATGTTTGTCAATGTTAGTGATCAAAACTATGAGTCTTGATTTCTAGCCTGCATACCTAAGTCTTGGACTAGGATAGAAAAGTGTATTTGAGCTCACGGACTTCATGGCGATTCATCATACAACGACGAAGATCTATACAAGGAACCGTGGAACTTCATCAACAAAAAGGTATGTGGAGACTTGAACTTATCTATCACTCAAAAGTCTATCTCTTCTATCTCTTACTTCTTATGAGACAAAAGTCGTATGCTATATAGACTATATCATACACATTTGACATTTCGAGCTGATCATTCATTGCTTATCTGTTTCTCGAAGTCGTATGTTGGTAAAGAGTTTCGCTTTGATCAAGTTTATCTTCACCTAGTGACGAAAGTCATGAAAAGTTTCAATCACTTTGAGAATTGCTCTGACGTGAATCGGTCTGTGAATAACGGCTACATAGCGTTCTTTGAGAATGTCTCAATCATTGGAATGGGAGTTTAGATTACATAACCATGTATTCCTTGAATCGAAGTTTTCGAACTTTGTTGATCAAGAGAAATCGGGAGGATTGTGGAATTGGCTTGCCAAGTCCGCGAACCCAGTCCAACAGACTCAGTCCGCGAACTGTCGGAAGTTCTCGACCGAGAATTTCTGCTGGATTTTCCAAAACTCGTCCTCGTGCTTAGTCTGCGAACTGGCGGAAGTTCTCTTTTCGAGAATTTCTGCTGAGTTTGGAAAACTCAACCGATTAACTTAAGTCCGCGAACTTGTTTGTGAACTTAAGAGGTTATGATCTAAATATGTGCTCTGAACATGAAGCATTAAATTACTAAGGAATGCTTTATGCAAACCGTGGCTATAATGTTCATGAGCCGATTCAATCGAATCAAATCATGTTTTTTTCAATTGTGTCTTGTGTAGTTACATAAGATATCATATCAATTGAACAACTCTTTAACTAGTTCATTTGAGTCAATTGAACTAGTTATGGTGAAGAAGAGCAAGGTTAATATGAAATGCTCATATGGTTAATCTTTTGGGTTACTATGTTGAACCAACATACACGTACACGTTTGGGCATGGTTTTCACGAACCCAGTAAACGTATACCAAAGTGTGTGTGACAAGCTAAGTTTTTGATCTAACGGTTGAGAAATATTACCTTGAATCTAAATCAGGTTTTCATCTAACGGTGAATAAGGATTGCTTTGTAACTAAGGCAAAACCCTGATTTGAAGGCTATATAAAGGAGACATCTAGCATTGGGAAAAATAATCCCCACACGTCTGTGTGATACTAGTGCGCTCGATAGAGTCTTTAACCTTTGGTTTTCATCTGTAAAACCAGGTTAACGACTTAAAGACCTCATTGGGATTGTGAAGCCAGACCGATACTACTTTATCGTAGTTGTGTGATCTGATCTTGCATCTTCTATCGTACGAGTACAATCGATTGATTGGCTTGAGATCGTGAGAGTTCTCCGATAGGCAAAATAAAGAAGTCACAAACATCTTCGTTTCACTGTTTGTGATTCCTCGACAAACCGCCTATGTATTCAGGAAGGATTGTAGAGAGGTGATTGGTTAATCTAGGCTGTTCTTCGGGAATATAAGACCGGATTATCAATTGCTTCCTGTTCACCTTGATTTTATATCTTAAGACGGAACAAAACCTATGGTTTATCTGTGGGAGACAGATTTATCCTTTGATAGACTTTTCTGTGTGAGACAGATCTGTTTATTATCAAGTCTGTGATTTTGGGTTGCAGCAACTCTTGGTTGTGGGTGAGATCATCTAAGGGAATCAAGTGAGCAGTATCCTACTGGGATCAGAGGCATAGGAGTACAACTGTACCTTGGATCGTTAGGAGACTGATTGAGGTTCAACTATAGTCCAGTCTGAAGTTAGCTTGGAGTAGGCTAGTGTCTGTAGCGGCTTAATACAGTGTGTATTCAATATGGACTAGGTCCCGGGGTTTTTCTGCATTTGCGGTTTCCTCGTTAACAAAATTTCTGGTGTCTGTGTTATTTCTTTTCCGCATTATATTTTATATAATTGAAATAATACAGGTTGTGCGTTCGTGATCATCAATTGGAAATCCAACCTTTGGTTGTTGATTGATATTGATTGATCCTTGGACATTGGTCTTTGGTACCGTCCAAGTATTCCTTGTGTTTTGATTAGGACTCGCTGATTTCTATTAGTTTGAGTAGTATCAAAAACAAGATAGAGATATTAACTCCTTGAGATACTTTTATCTAGATTGAGTTTGACTGTCTAGTTGATTCTCTAGCAAAGTATTTCGGAGTTAGTCCATACAGATTGTTAAGCGAAATATTGGGTGGTGTTAGACCCCCGCTTTTTCAATTGGTATCAGAGCAGGCAAACACGTTAAAGACCTCATAAGTCTGTGTTTTCGGCAATCTGAGTATGTGGACAGGATCTCATACGCATACTTAAATGCCTCCTAAATCTGTCAACGTTGTCAAGTGTCTCGGAAATACCTCAAAGGGTCACTCCTTAGATGATTCTTCCGAATCCCGAGGTAGGAAGACTGTTCCATCTTGTGTTGGTCATTCTTCCTCCAATGAGACTTTGGACATAATGGTAAAAGATGAAATCGAGCTTTCCAGAATTTCAATAAATTCTACAGAGTTTGTTGATCTCAAGGGTCATGTACAGCTCATGGATGAATTTGAAAAGTCTATTGATCGTGAGCAAGTACTCTACAACATATAGGGTCATTCTCTAAGGAAATTGAGAAACTTCTTCAGAAAAAAAATATACAGCGTGAAAAGATTTGTGATCTTGAAATGCTGGTCAAAGAAGGCTCAATTAGAGAAAATTGTTTGATCAAGACGCATTCATACGATCTAGACAGACTTCGTGTTGAGAAGGAGAAACTTGAAGCGTCGCTTGTCTTATCCCATGGACAATGCAAATCCTTGGAAAAGGAAAACTCTGTTTTAAATAAAAATTCTTCTGCACAAACTAATTCTCATGAGTTACTGTACAGAATGAAATTTTCTCCAGAAGAAGATTGTGTCAAGAAAAGTTTTCATAACTTACAATCTTCTCCGGTAGCTATGAAGTTTAAACAAGTACCATTTGTTGCTTCTCCTCCACGAATATGTACCTTATGTGGAAAAGGAAATCACTATGCTATTCATTGTTTTGATAGAAAGAAACGTGTTTCTGAACTTCACAAATTGCTTCTTTCTACTTCCAGTGGAGTAAATAGTCAAACGACTACCGCAGTGAATCGTATACCCACAAAAAACCAAGAACCTTATAAACATGGAATTCTTCCTAGAAGTCATGACATGACACATGTATATCCTAACTCTCATATTACTGATAAATGTATTCCCAGTGTTTATAAGAATGTTTTTGGTAAATCTAAATCTAGAAAATGGATTCCTACTTTTTCTGATCCCCTTGAACTAATTACAAGAGGTCCTAGATTTAGTCCTCAGAGAAAGCCTTCAGAAGAATATGTAGAACAAGTTATGTCTTATTTTTCTAAACTGAGTGATAATCAAAGAAGGAAGGCTAAACAAAAGCAATGTTCATTTAATGAGCTGAATTCTCATACTTGTGTAAATTAATCACAAGGTTGATATCTCACCCACAAAAAATCCTAGTTTTGTGAGAATTGAATAGGTATACTCTGTGCAAAGTATCAGTGATTATCTAGCTATTTTCTAATCGTTCTTAGATGGATAATCAGTCACATACTTCTACATGATCGTAGTTTATCTTCCCTGTTTGTTTTGCTTTTGTTGTTTTTGTCTTGCCTTTCGAAAACTACACATTTTGTGTTGGGCCCTCGTAAGGGTACATGTACGGTTTTAGACTGGGTTTCTTATACCTACCCTTTAAACCCTTTTTCCTCAAAATGTTTATATACCTTTCCTAGTGAGTTAAAACTTCCACTCTAGGTTTCTTGTCAATGGCTTCTTCTTCGTGGGATTTGCCTGAAGACTTTGTTGATAATGGTATATACTTTGAGTTTGATAAAGAGAAGGGAACTCCTATTGAAGTTGATGGATCTTTTCCTCAATCTCTTGTTTCTTACTCAGATATTGGAGAGAAATTTCCAACTAAGGTGATCATTGATTCTCAGTAACTTCTTGGAACTATAAAGTGTCTTGATGTTGTAAATGTTGAGTTGAAAAAGGTTAACTGTAACCTTGCACTCATGAAGAACCGCGTGAAAGTACCTCTCAAAAAGGATGTTTCCACAAAGGTTGATGAGGTTGCTGTCGCTCTTAAGCTCGATGATCACAAGACTCATGAGTCTCCAGAACCGTCCATCTGACTTTCAGCGTATGGGTTTTGACCTAAGAGTCTGTTTTGATTTAGATGCCTAGTATGTCTTCTTTTTGGATTAGTTGGAAGAATAACTAGTGCTTTGAATACCGATGATTGTGACTATACATAACTATTTTTGTTTCCATCTTCTTATGTTATTTTTTAGGTTTTGGGTATTAAAAAATTCTAAAAATATTTGGAGGATAATGATTATTGCAGAATTTTAATGGTTTAATGTATTGCAATATTTTTATGGGATATGTATTGTTTGCATCCGTGAACTTGAAGGTCCCATATGCGGTCAAAAGTAAAGTCGTTCATGAATTAGTATTCGTATTGATGAACGGACGAATAGACTTTTGACAAATACAAAAGTTATGCCTATGCAGTCATATATTTGATGGAAAATAGGATATAATCTTTTGTTTGACAAGGATAAAGTCTTTTATGTCGTTTTGATAGAAAATAGAATAGATCCTTGTATGTTATCCACGGTATTGATCTTCATTGATCCATCTTGATATGTTTTACCGTGAAGGCTCCATTGTGTGTCTTATGTTGAGCACCTTACAACTAAGTCAATTTACCTTGGCTTTGTTGGTTGTTCCGTAAGATACTATATGTTGAGCATTAGAAACTAAATTAATCAACCAGATTGGTTATTTAGTTTGTACTCCATAAGTTTTCCTCCTTATGTCGAGTACATGCACGATTAAGGTTGTCATATTCTATGATGAACTTAGTCGGGGTTCCATAAGTTCTCTTATGTTGAGCCCAAAATAATTAAATTGATTACTTCGGTGATTAGTTTGGTTGTTTGTGTTCCAATTAGATTAATTATAGGTTCTCTTGTAATTAATCTAATTGAGTTTTCATATATTCCACAAATTCTTGTGTTGAGTATATGAACGGCTATACTAATCATGTTCTATTGGTTAATGTAGTCGTATACTCCGTAAGGTTTTCCTTATGTTGAGTATGTGAACGATTAAGTTAGTCATCTCCGTATGATTACCTTAGTCGTAGCTCCGTAAGTTTACTTATGTTGAGCACAATCAATTAAATTGATCACTTTTCTGGTTTGATTTAGTTGCGTATTCCAATTAAATTAATCATGGTTTTACTTGTGATTAATTTGATTGAGTTTTGGATATAGAAAATCATTCCTATGGTTTTGGTGTCCAATTAAAAATCCTTCTTTTCTTTCGAAATTAAGGTCGCTCTTGTTGTTCTTTCAGGAATGACATCAAATGGGGAGAGTTCTTTTGAACTTGTGCTTAATGGTAATATCTTGCGGGGTGTGCGGCTATGGAATTTTATAGGGGTTATCTTGTATCTTAAAACTCCTTGATGAATGCATTTAGCTTCGGATTTATGATTGCATCCAAATTAAGTTGGTATGTATTTTTTTCTTTTAGTCTATGAAACGTCGCTTCTCGGAAATTTCATTATGATCCCGTTCTTGTACCTTTACCAATTTTATTGACAAAAAGGAGAGAATTAATGTGTAGTTCTACTACATATACTTATGGTTTTCGGATCATTGTGTAAGGGGGAGTGGTTTCCATGATCGAGATGGAGTATTGACTAAGGGGGAGTGATACATATCATCGTTGTATTATTGTTAAAGTCGTGATACAATTGGACTTTGATGTTACATAATAATACTATGACACTGTATAATGATGATCGAGAATCTCGATTTCTCTCATTGTTATAGCTACGGATCTTCAACAAAGGTGATGCTAAACTTACAACCTTTGGGATCATTGGAGTACTTGGAAGGACGAAGATTTCAGGGAACGTTGAAGATTAGACTATGGAATAGGAGCCACTAAAGTTTATCTTTTTTGTATTCCATATGTATTAATAGTTTTGTCACTAAAATTGACAAAGAGGGAGATTGTTAGAGCATAGTTCAGTCAACCTCGCATGCGTTGCTATCTCAAGCATGTTTGTCAATGTTAGTGATCAAAACTATGAGTCTTGATTTCTAGCCTACATAGATATGTCTCGGACTAGGATAGAAAAGTGTAGTTGAGCTCAAGGACTTCATGGCGATTCATCATACAACGACGAAGATCTATACAAGGAACCGTGGAACTTCATCAATAAAAAGGTATGTGGAGACTTGAACTTATATATCACTCAAAAGTCTATCTCTTATATCTCCTACCTCTTATGAGACAAAAGTCGTATGCTATATAGACTAGATCATACACATTTGACATTTCGATCTGAGCATTAATTGCTTATCTTTTTCTCGAAATCGTGTGTTGGTAAAGCGTTTCGCTTTGATCAAGTTTATCTTCACCTAGTGACGAAAGTCATGAAAAGTTTCAATCACTTTGAGAATTGCTATGACATGAATCGTTCTGTGAATAAAGGCTACATAGCGTCCTCTGAGAATGTCTCAATGATTGGAATGAGAGTTTAGATTACATAACCATGTATTCCTTGAACCGAAGTTTTCGAACTTTGTTGATCAAGAGAAATCGGGAGGATTGTTGAATTGGCTTTCCAAGTCCGCGAACCCAGTCCGCAGACTCAGTACGCGAACTTCAGAAGTTCTCGACCGAGAATTTCTGCTGGATTTTCCAAAACTCGTTCGTGTGCTTAGTCCGCGATCCCAGTCCGCGAACTGGCGGAAGTTCTCTTTCTGAGAATTTCTGCTGAGTTTGGAAAACTCAACCGATTAACTTAAGTCCGCGAACTTGTTTGTGAACTTAAGAGGTTATGATCTAAAGATGTGCTCTGAACATGAAACATTAAATTACTAAGAATGTTTTATGAAAACCGTGGCTATAATGTTCATGAGCCGATTCAATCGAATCGAATCATCTTTGTTTCAATTGTGTCTTATGTAGTTACATAAGATCTCATAACAATTGAACAACTCTTTAACTAGTTCATTTGAGTCAATTGAACTAGTTATGGTGAAGAGAACAAGGTTAATATGAAATGCTCATATGGTTAACCTTTTGGGTTACTATGTTGAACCAACATACACGTACACGTTTGGGCATGGTTTTCATGAACCCAGTAACGTATACCCAAGTGTGTGTGACAAGCTAAGTTTTTGATCTAACGGTTGAGAAATATTAGCTTGAATCTAAATCAGGTTTTCATCTAACGGTGAATAAGGATTTATTTGTAACTATGCAAAACCCTGATTTGAAGGCTATATAAAGGAGACATCTAGCATTGGGCAAAACTAATCCCCACACGTCTGTGTGATATTAGTGCGCTCGCTAGAGCCGATTCTCCTTTAACCTTTGGTTTTCTTCTCTAAAACCAGGTTACGACTTAAAGACTTTATTGGGATTGTGAAGCCAGATCGATACTACTTTATCGTAGTTGTGTGATCTGATCTTGCATCTTCTATCGTACGAGTACAATCGATTGATTGGCTTGAGATCGTGAGAGTTCTCCGATAGGCAAAATAAATAAGTCACAAACATCTTCGTTTCACTGTTTGTGATTCCTTGACAAACCGCCTATGTATTCAGGAAGGATTGTAGAGAGGTGATTGGTTAATCTAGGCTGTTCTTCGGGAATATAAGACCGGATTATCAATTGCTTCCTGTTCACCTTGATTTTATATCTTAAGACGGAACAAAACCTAGGGTTTATCTGTGGGAGACAGATTTATCCTTTGATAGACTTTTCTGTGTGAGACAGATCTGTTTATTATCAAGTCTGTGATTTTGGGTTGCAGCAACTCTTGGTTGTGGGTGAGATCAACTAAGGGAATCAAGTGCGCAGTATCCTGCTGGGATCAGAGGCGTAGGAGTACAACTGTACCTTGGATCGGTAGGAGACTGATTGGGGTTCAACTATAGTCCAGTCCGAAGTTTGCTTGGAGTAGGCTAGTTTCTGTAGCGGCTTAATACAGTGTGTATTCAATCTGGACTAGGTCCCGGGGTTTTTCTGCATTTGCGGTTTCCTCGTTAACAAAATTTCTGGTGTCTGTGTGTATTTCTTTTCTGCATTATATTTTATATAATTGAAATAATACAGGTTGTGCGTTCGTGATCATCAATTGGAAATCCAACCTTTAGTTGTTGATTGATATTGATTGATCCTTGGACATTGGTCTTTGGTACCGTCTAAGTATTCCTTGTGTTTTGATTAGGACTCGCTGATTTCTATTAGCTTGAGTAATATCAAAAGCAAGAGAGAGATATTAACTCCTTGAGATATACTTTTATCTAGATTGAGTCTGATTGTCTAGTTGATTCTCTAGCAAAGTATTTCGGAGTTAGTCCATACATATTGCTAAGTGAAATATTGGGTGGTGTTGTTAGACCCCCGCTTTTTCAAAGAGAGCCAACAAGGCTTTTATTGAAAATCAAATTGAAATTTGCACAGGGTTGGTTGGGAGTCGAGCAACAAGTTGCGTCCCAACACCTTTTTGGATAGCTACGCTTACCCTTTGGTATAGAGAACTGCCTAGTTTATAGTTAACATCATAGTTAGCCAAGAAGTTTCTCAATCTATTCATAAAAACAACAAAATCATCTCCTAGTTTCCCTAGAGTGTAAATGTATAAAACGTCAAAGATATAAACATGATATATACATTTTCCTAAGTATTTAGTGCGCTTGCGGTTGATAACTGTAGAGATATTATTACCTAGTGTGAAACTCCGTATTATGTCTCATGACAAAGGTGAGATTCCAGTGACATCGAGGTAGGTGTCTTGGTCGTTTTCCTAGTTATAGACCAAAATATTAGCAGAGACCATTCCCCTCAGCAATAAATCCCAATGCGACTTCCTATTTAACGACAACACCATTTTTAAGACATATGTACATAACTACATCCCACACTAAGTCATGTCTAAATTTGAGATCAACTTCATTGGCGCAATGGATGACGTGATCACTTAAAGTATCGATGTTGTGGTTGCAGAATGGGATCACACTATCATGGGGGAGAAGAGGCACTCATAAACGAGTGTAGAAGTAGAAAATCCCTGAAATTTCATGGCCCAATGGTTTGATTAAGCCCAGTAATTGGAATTGCTTTCAGAAAGTGCATGTAATGAGCCATCTTGTTACTCTCCCAAAGAACAACGTCTCTAGCTGAAAAAACAAACTTAGTAGGTATTCCCCTCTTGATAACATCAAATTATCAGACTATCAAGGTTTTGATAGGATGAGGGCAGTATCTTTGATGTTAAAAGTAGAAGAGGAAAGACCGCATGTTTGCATGTAATTATTTAGTACTGACTGAAAAGGCTGACTTGGTGCTAAAATATCTGTGGTGTTCAAGATTATACCTTGGTGTTTGACGGTGAAACCGGTTTCTGATGATATCGGTAATTTCGTGTGTGTGGGTGAGAAACGAGTCTAAACCCTAAACAATGTATTGCATGTGAGTACTTTAGATTCGAGAGATCAATCTGTACTATCCGTCCTAAACCAAGAAATGGTCGTTCCAGACTTGCTTCGGTCACAAAGTGAAGGAGAAGGGTTGGTCTTAGGGAGGGAAGCGAAGAGAGTGTTGAATCCAGAATAATTGATTCTGAAAGGTGTGGTTGTTTTACGACTTGTATCAGAAGGTAAAGCTGGATAGCCAAGATGGGAAGCTACCAGGTGATTTATGATGTTGTAGTGTTCTCCTGACCAAAACTTGTTTTTGGTGGAAATAAGTGAGACCTATTTATACAAGTCGTAATAAAACGTACCCTGGCATCGTAAGAAGTGGAAGCGATTGAGTGGTGGAAGAAAATGGTACCGGGTAACGCCTGGAATTGATGTTTCCATAATGAGGATATGTTTCAGCATTATTTCTTTCCATTACGATCCGCCTCACTCTTATGACACTTTCTTGTAACGGGCGTTTTGCACGCCGCACGCTGTAAACCGCCAGACCAATACCCTGGTGAGAATCCCCCAGTTTGTGACATGTTTTGATTTCTCGAGTGTTTTCATGGAAAACATGTAGCATGTTGCTGTTTGTTTGGTGTTGCGTCCAAAGGATTTGGCATTATGGCCAATTTAGGGTTTGGCGTCGTGACCAAAGAATTGGCATCGTAGCCAAGTTTGTGCCGTTACCAATGAGTTGGAACCGTAGCCAAGTTGGTGCCGTGACCAGAGAGTTTCCACTGTAGCCAAGTTGGTGTCGTGACCAAAGAGTTAGGGTTTGGCATAAACGTGGAATTTGGCATTGCGTCCAAAAGTTTCCACAAGTTTGGTGGCGAACTTGTACGGCTGAGATATGCATCTCAAGAGGAAGGGTAGCCGTTGATCGTGGCTACCTTTCGTTTGGCGGCCAACGACATGGTGGCATGGCCGGCATGGCTCTTGCGTGCTTTAGGCGCAGCCAAATTATGGTTTGGCACAAACCGTGAGATTTGGCATTGCGGCCAAAAGTTGCCACAAGTTTGGTTGCGAACTTGTACGGCTGAGATTTGCATCCCAGGAGGAAGGGTGGCCATTGATCGTGGCTATCTTTCGTTTCGCAGCCAGCGACATGGTAGCATGGCCGCATGGATCGTGCATGCTTTAGGCGCGTCCAAATTAAGGTTTGGCACAAACCGTGGAGTTTGGCATTGTGGAAAAAAGTTGCCACAAGTTTGGTGGAGAACTTGTACGGCTGAGATCTACATCTCAGGAGGAAGGGTAGACATTGATCGTGGATACCTTTCGCTTGGCGGCCAGCGACATGGTGGCATGGTCGGCATGGCTCGTGGATGCTTTAGGCGCGGCCAAATTAGGGTTTGTCACAAACCGTGGAATTTGGAATTGCGGCCAAAAGTTTCCACAAGTTTAGTGGCGAACTTGTACGGCTGAGATCTGCATCTCAGGAGGAAGGGTAGCCGTTGATCGTGGCTACCTTCCATCGGTAGCCTGGCAACTTTGTCTAAATTAGGGTTTGGCATGCCGAAACCCTAATTAGCGCCCTTTACTAGAATCGTTGTAGAATTCTCGTACGGACTCGGATTTTGACGGTCCTCCCCTCCATTCTGATTTTTACGCGGGGATATTTAGGTTTTGAGCTCGTTCGGGAGGTGAAAAAAGTACGACAGTAAAACTCACGAAGAATTCAGGAGGGATGTTGCGGGCCCGAGGTTGCATAGCCGCTCCTGTGGCATGGCTTGCGCATGCCTTTGGGCACGGTGGAGTGTCTTGCATGGCTCGTTGATAAGTGCATAATTCATATGATTTTAGTATTCATTCCATACTTGCTTTAGCTATTATTATTGCATATTTCCGTATTATTACTTTGGTTTTCTCTTATTTGCCTCCAATAGGTGAATCATCCACAAAGGAGCTACAAAGTGCTGAAAAGAGCTAGGAATAGAAGTATTCCAAGTATCCAAGTTCCCAATTCCAAGACAAGTAGAAGAAGTGCTACGAAAATGAGCAAAATGCTCATAATCAAGACACAGGAAAAACACCAATATTAACTCATTCAAATTAAGTATTTCTCATCATCATCTTGAAGAGATTTGAAAGATAAAAAGAATGCAAAAAGAATGAGTTTATTCTGAGTTTGGATGAAGAAGTTGTGGCCAAAACAGTTTTGATTGAATACCGAAGATAGTGCAGTCCGCGAAATGGGTTTGCGGACGGGGTTCGCAGACTTATTTCCTAAAATATCTGCTGCAATTTGAAGTTTGGGGACTGGGTTCTCTCACTTAGCAAATGGGAAACGTATATTCACACCTTGGAATGCCTAAGGGAACGTTTGGAGTCGTTAGTTCGTGTTTTCGGGTCGGGTTCTTAAACCTAACTAAATACTTGGAGACCAAGCAATGTAAACCTATAAAAAGGGTATTCGGTTATGTAATCTAATTATCGAGTCTCATATCACAAGTTCTACATAAAAACCTAGGGTTTACCCCTTTAGGGGGAAACCACCATTATCATCTTCTTTGTAATATGAGTAGTTAAATCCTTCGTTGATTAAGGATGAATTCAATGTTCCAAGAGTGAAGCTTTATTAATAATACAAATCTATTGAGAGTTTTTATCATCATCGTTTGTCTTTACCATATCTAGGGTTTATGAGTGATTGTTAGATTGATTTGGGATGCATACTAGATCAGTCTATTGATCGTTCTATTGCTAGTGGAAGTTAGGAGATAAGTAATCGTCGAATAACTCTCTACACAAGTAGACATCGCGAGACCTTACAGAGGGATTATGTGGAGGAATCGTGTGTGAAGACAACACCAGCAAGTAAACCTTGAGCTAAGAGTTTAACTACTGGGATCAACCTAATTCACAAAGCTTAAAGCGTTCGATTGGATTACACCTTGAGTGAGCTACACTTGGTGGTTCGTTGAATAAAATATGATATTAGAGAGCTTCCGTATCCGTAGTAAAAGGAGTTTTGGGGATAGCACTGAGCTAGCTGCTATTCTACGGTTGGTGATGAATGGTTCTTATGAACAATAGATAAGTATATTAATCCAGTTATCGCTTGGTAACGACGAAGGATTCCTTGATCATCTTTCTTTTATTATTATCTTTTTATTAATCTTAAAACCAAAACCCCCTTTGTTGTTTACTTTGTTTTGCTAATACAAATAACCTATCAATTACGCAGCTCTCTGTGGGAACGATCTCTTACTACCGCTATATTACCAGTTAATTAGTGGGAAATATATTTATTAATTTGTTGTGGTTACGACGCCCATCAAATTTTGGCGCCGCTGCCAGGGAGCAGTCGCTAATTGATTTGTTATTTGTTTAGCATGTTTTGCTTTTGTTTTTAGATTTTTATTTTCTCCTTCTTGTGAGTCGTCATGTTTCCTTACGGAAATAACATTTACGCAACACAAGATCAATCACACAACAATGGTAATAAATATGGTTTTCAATCTCATTCATATGGCAACTACCAACCATCCTATGGGTATAATCAAAACCAATCTTTTGGCTATGATCAATATCCTACGGAACCTTACGGATATTCTCATACATGTCAACAGCCTTATGACGGGCATGTAAGTGAACAATCACAAGGATGGGAGGATAGTTATGCTTCTAATCCTATTTCTTCAAGTGTTGCAGAACAAATGTGTAGAATGATGGAAGATCTTCGTGTGCAAATAGAAAATTATTATGAAGGATTAGAGCAACTTCAACAAATAATTGAACAACGTCTACAAAGTATTGATCAACGTCAACAAAGTGTTGCTCAATCACTCCAAGAACTTCAAGAGGGCATTAACAACTTAAAAAGAGATGTGAATCGCATCAATGAAGAAATGCAAAAAGATGAGCCGCCCTTGGAGAATCGTTATAACAGTGATGAAGTTATACCAGCTCCGGATCGTAATTATGATCATTCGCCTATTCAAAAGGAGGAGCCTTGGTATGACCGAACCATTGTTATGAACAGTGTGGCGTACTCGAATGCATATCAACGTTACAATGAACATCCATATTACAATGTTTTTAGGCCGGTTGATTTGCAAGAAGTAGACCCAATCATTCCCTCGACTGAGACTCATGCATAATACCCAAAATTTTATACCGAGGAAGAGTTCATGAGAGCGGAATTTGATTCGGACGATTTGAGTGTTGAAGAGATTGAGATTGAGAATGCAACCACATTGATTGAAGTCGCGGAAGACCCAATTGAGCTAGATAACAATAGTTCAATAGAGGACCACAATATACTTGAGGTAAATAATTCACTGGAGATAATTAATGAGGATCCTAAAAAAGATTTGTCTAATCCTTTGCACAATTCTATATCTATTGATCCTTTTCCTCCAATTGAAGTAGATTCTAAAAGAGTTGTTAACCCAGCTTTTAAGAAAATACCTCACTTAGGATTGGAGTTGTGTGCTTCCAAAGTTTTAACGAATTATTTTGCTTCAAAGTATCCACCACTTGATGTGTTTGATTCGAGTATTGTGCAGGTTCACCAAACTGAGGAACCTTTTGAAGTTCCCGAATTCTATGTTCTTTATCCACTTCCGAGTGTAGAAAGGACTAAGTGTGAAGGAAACTTCAATAAAGTGATAGATTCAATATTTATCTTTTGTGTTAATGTTTTTGTGAAGCTATTATTTGAATTGCAGATTGTTATTTGGAACGACTACCAAATTTTCAAATTATTGGTGTACGGACGATAACAATAACGTCGGGCTTTGACGACGTTAAACCAAGCGTTGCGTGGGAGGCAACCCATCGGTTTTTTATCTCTATCCCTTTTGTTTTTCGTTTTCTTAGTTTTTCATATCATATATTTCATTTCCATTTTAGATTTTACAAGTCCTATATCTATTATGAAAGTTTTGACGAATTCTCGTCAGGAAATTCTGACTGCGCACTTGTCACCAAAATAGCTCTCGAGACTTCATACGGAGTCCGATTTGAGTGTTTGACCACAACTTTTAAAGAGGACATACATACCTTTCTTTATAAAAAAGAAAATATGAATTTGGAGTCTGTTAGGTTGGAGAGATAGTCCTGGACATTTGAGTTTCGGTATTTTTCCAGAACTTTTTCAGATTGCATGTCAGTCAGTCCGGAGGCCATAAAAGTCAGAATGTTTATCTAAACACTGTGAAATTTTGACACGTTATAGAAAAGATGAATATGAACAACTTTTGTTTATGATGTTTTTCCTAGTTCCCTACCCATTAGTACATATTTTGAGTTTTTTAGTGCTGCTATGTTAGATTTCAGAATTTTCAGGTTTTGAACATTGAGGACAATGTTGAGTTTAAGTGTGGGGGAGTAGTTAAGCATGTTTGGCTTGCATAAATAATACTCTTTGATTTCTAGCATTTTTGAGACTTCATCTTTTGGAGTTAATTATGAGCTATTTAGGATGACACTCTAAACCTTTTTAAGGTTGAAACAGTTCTTACGACTATAAATTGAGTTCCATTTTGTCATTTCGCAATCCTTAATTATATATATATATTCATAAGTGAATGCGAAACTAAGCTATGGTAGTCGTTTGAAAGAGTCATCCTCGCAATTAATCATTACTGAATCACTTTCTTTTTATTTTTGCAGTTTTATATTTCTCTAAAGTGATTTGATGGGATCTTGATACTGTCGTGGATGTTGTAGCAAGGTAATCATTGGTTGAGTATTTGAAATCCCCATAAGACAATTGTATTACACTCTTAAAGAGTAAAGAGTGAGACGAAAAATAAAAATAATAATAATAATAAATAAATTTATATAAATAAGGCTCCTCTTCGTTTCTCGACACTAATAAATGATAGGTCCGGAATCGCGGATAATCATAGTCGATAAAAACAAAAACCATATCATCATTATATAGCAAGTCAAAAAGACTATTGATGAGGTTCTTGACACTTTGATAGAAGTATGTGTGAAACGTTGTCCCTGTCTCCGTCTCCTAAGCAAGCGTGGAGTGCAGGATCCAAGGCAACTATCATGTACTTGTTGAAAAGGAACATGCGCTTAGAGTATCTAATCATGTGGTCGAGTTAAATGTGTGCTTCTCTGAACTAGTGCGCTATAAATAAATCTCCTTTGACAACATTCATACAAGTATTGTGGGTAACATCTTTCACTTTAGTCAACATTTGCACTCACTTTTTTTACTTCCATTTTCTTATCTATCCATGTGATTTCAGTATGCGAGTGTTGTGGAAAACGTTGCAACAAGTACAATGACTATCTTAGTAAATTTTTGCTATCAGGTTGAATGACATATGTAAGTAATTGCTTATGTGTGCGGATTGGAATATATGTGGGATGTTTGTAGCTAAAGAACATATGCAAGCTAATTTTTTGGCTTTTTGCTTTGTGTCTATCCTTAGCGGTTCTTCCAAGGCGAGAAATTGGAGTAGGTTTTTTGGGTATACCTCTTGTAAGCCCTCACGAGACTATAACTCGTCCACTAGGGACACCTAGGGGTTTAAATGCATGTTATTCATGCTAAGAGTAATCGTATCCTCACGACATGGAGTTGTTGTATTTAGGATTAGTTTTATTTATTTTCCTCGAGGACTAGCAAAAGCTAAGTGTGGGGGATTTTATAAGTGCATAATTCATATGATTTTAGTATCCATTCCATACTTGCTTTAGCTATTATTCTTGCATATTTTCGTATTATTACTTTGGTTTTCTCTTATTTGCCTCCAGTAGGTGAATCATTCACAAAGGAGCTACAAAGTGCTGAAAATAGCTAGGAAGAGAAGTATTCCAAGTATCAAAGTGACCAAGTCCAAGACAAGTAGAAGAAGTGCGACGAAAATGAGCAAAACGCTCATAATCAAGACACAGGCCAAAAAACGATCTTAACTCATTAAAATTAAGGATTTATCATCATCATCTTGAATATATTTGAAAGATAAAAATAATGCAAAAAGAATGAGGTTATTCTGAGTTCGGATGAAGAAGTTGTGGCCAAAACAGTTTTGATTGAATACCGAAGATAGTGCAGTCCGCGAACTGGGTTTGCGGACGGGGTTCGCAGACTTATTTCCGAAAATATCTGCTGGAATTTGAAGTTTGCGGACTGGTTTTGCGCACTTATAAAATGGGAAACGTGTATTCACACCTTGGATTGCCTAAGGGCACGTTTGGAGTTGTTAGTTCGTGTTTTCAGGTCGGGTTCTTAAACCTAACTAAATATTTAGAGACCAAGAAATGTAAACCTATAAAAAGGGTATTAGGTTATGTAATCTAATTATCGAGTCTCATATCACAAGTTCTACATAAAAACCTAGGGTTTTCCCCTTTAGGGGGAAACCACCATTATCATCTTCTTTGTAATATGAGTAGCTAAATCCTTTGTTGATTAAGGATGAATTCAATGTTCCAAGAGTGAAGCTTTATTAATAATGCAAATATATTGAGAGTTTTTATCATCATCATTTGTCTTTACCATATCTAGGGTTTATGAGTGATTGTTAGATTGATTTGGGATGCATACTAGATCAGTCTATTGATCGTTCTATTGCTAGTGGAAGTTAGGAGATAAATAATCGTCGAATAACTCTCTACACAAGTAGAAATCGCGAGACCTTATAGAGGGATTCTGTGGAGGAATCGTGTGTGAAGACAATACCAGCAAGTAAAACTTGAGCTAAGATTTTAACTACTGGGATCAACCTAATTCATAAAGCTTAAAGCGTTCGATTGGATTACACCTTGAGTGAACTACTACTTGGTGGTTCGTTGAGTAGAATCTGATATTGGAGAGCTTCCGTATCCATGGTAAAAGGAGTTTGGGGGATAGCACTGAGCTAGCTGTTATTCTATGGTTGGTGATGAATAGTTCTTATGAACAATAGATAAGTATATTAATCCAGCTATCGCTTGGTAACGGCGAAGGATTCCTTGATCATCTTTCTTTTATTATTATCTTTTTACTAATCTTAAAACCCAAACCCCCTTTATTGTTTACTTTGTTTTGCTAATACAAATAACATATCAATTACACAGCTCTCTGTGGGAACGATCTCTTACTACCGGTATATTACCAGTTAATTAGTGGGAAATATCTTTATTAATTTGTTGTGGTTACGACGCCCATCACTCGTGCATGCCTTTGGCACAGTGGCGTGGCTGGCATGGTTCGTGCATGCCTTTGGCACGGTGGCGTGGCTACGACCACTTTGGTGTGGAAATTGGGGTTTTGGCATGTCGAAACCCTAATTAGCGTATATGGCATGCTCGGTTGGCATGCGCGGTTGGCATGCACGGTTGGCATGCGCGGCTGGCATGAGCGAAGATGATGCCAGCCAATAATAAGGGTTCTACCGTGGAACGTAGTATATATATATAAGGTACCCAGTGAGTCTTATTGGAAAGGTGCCGAAATTACAGTGTATTTGGGATGGTTGTCGTATCCGTTGGTCTGAGTAAATTTTACGTAGACATATTGAACGTATCAATAAATGTGCTAGTGGAGGGAGTGACGTCATGTCAGATGCAAGGTTTTAGGATTTTTACCCTAAGCTAAAAACCACCATCAACACTTGGATATTTTGAATATGAATGCAGGAAGCTAAATAACAATATTAGCTAGTGCCAGCCATTGTGTACGCTTCCAATCTTCCATCCTCGATGGGTAATGTGGCCATCCTTTGTTGGAGAGGGCCAAAACATCATCATCTGTGGTTAAGTGTTGCAAATACTGACACAAATGATGATCAAAGTGGATGGTAGCATCGTGTAGGACCTGACGATTAGTAGTAAACAGTGTAAAGTAAAGCTTGGGCACACCAGTGCAGCTGCGCAACAAAAGAAGCTCACACTATGGATCTTTCAACTTCTTCACAAAGTTCATAAGATGGATTGTTTTGTTGACTCTGCACATAACCAAGCCACTGCAATATCCTGCATCTAAGCTAACTGGACCACCAAGTATCTTAACACTATTATTAGCTCTTCCCATATTACTAGGAAACACTTCCTCATCAAAGCTTCTGGGATCTGGAGAAGCAGTACAAAAGACGTTTGTTTTGCTGATGTTCGAATACATGCCTCTAGTACCTCACTTATTTTGTATTATCTTTAATGCCTTTGAAACTTCTAGTGTGTCTCCAACATCAATGACATCATCAAGGCACCAAGCATGAAGTTCTAAAGAGCATTGAGCAGCTATTTTACAGGCAAGAGGATGGAGAGTCAGTGCAAAAGGCAAAGGACCAAGAGGGTCACCTTCATGGATACCTTGAGCGGAGGATAAAGTTGCTTCATTGTAATACAATCTTGCTAGTTTGGCATAACATAACACATAATTTACAGTATATTTGTTCTATAACACTTTGTATATTATAGTTTACCAAATGTTTAGCTATTTTATCTCAACAACACAACACATCAATGCACAACAGAAAAGTACTTTTAAAAAACTCACAACAATACCAAACTCGACTTAAAAGCAATAAATTTCCCAAAATTTTCCTTTTATCAAAAAAGAAAAGAAGAAAACGAAAATCGCATTAGTCTGATACCTTGTTTTTGTAAGAGAAAAAACATTATTTTCTTAACTATATAACGATACAATGATCGTCAAATAACATTCTTAAAAGATACAAATAAAAGTGCACGTGCACGTTTTTAATGGACGATTTTTCATTTTTGGGTGCACTAAATTTGCTAAGTAGTATCTGTTAAAAATCCTTATATTTCAATTTTTATGTTTAGGTCCCTGTGCACACGTGCTTCACACATTTGTTTTCCGCAGTTTTTATTTTTAGGTGCATTAATTTCACGAATCATCTATTAAATGCCCTCATATTTTTGTTTTATTATGTTTAGGTCCATGTGCATAAAGTTTATTTTTTATCTGTTAGAAGTCCCCGCGTTTCTGTTTATTACGTTTTGGTCCTCTGTGCAGACACCAAAATAAAAAGTTATAATCGGACGGTTGAATTTTAAACGCGTCAGATCCAACGGATAAATTTTGTTCCATCGGCAGATTCTTAGCGACTTTCAGGTCCTCTTGTTGTTGTTAAAAGGAAGGAGATTACCATATTTCTAGATACAGTTCATAATTTTTAATGTGCAATGAAATCTTTTTTGGTATGTATTTTTTCTTGCACCCCCTCTTTTAAATTCCTGGTTCCACACATGATGTATATCATGATATTTTGAATCAGTGGCGGAACTAGACATTCGATATAGGGATGGCTTGAGCTTTTTTTAGGGTTTGCTTAAGCGTAAAATTCATGCACCAATTCTGGCCCAACTTAAAAAGGCTTTGAAAAAAAGACTTTTTTTCTTGTTGGGTCTGGCTTAAGCTAGCCCTAGTCACAAGGTAGTTCCGCCCCTGTTTTGAATAACTACTCGCTTTCATGCTTGTGTAGCGTGGCGTCGTGTCCGTGTCCTTTGTCCATGTCTGAACTTCCCAGGTTGAAGAAGAGCCATGGGATCTTCTCGTGGAAATTATTCCGGGAGAAAACCAACGTCAACAAGAATTGTCTGTTTACTCAGCCAAAGCCAAAAGAGCCGTTTGATTTGAGATTTGAAATTTGAAATCCGAAACATCTTAATATGGGGAAACCTATCTACCAATTTGCCCCATTTATTTCAAGAGATATGCTATCACGTCGACCGAATGCATAAAAAACAAAGAAGATGCACCTATAAGCTGTCGGATCTAACATCCCTCTAATATAATCAGTGATCCGACGGTTTTGAGGTGCGTGTACATTGTGCACACATGTAGGTGTTCAACATGGTACGTAAGGGACATGGATGGGAATAATAGATTGTTCCCACTATCAAATACCCAAAATATCGTAGTTTAATTGGGGGTCATAACTTTCAATTGGGGGCCATGGAATTTTGTTTGCCCCCAAAATTTTCAGGGGTGTAAATATCGCAATATGAGTATACTATTTTACCCTTCACTAATTGAAAATCAGTTTCACTAATTAACTACCCTAATTAAGGCCCCTAATCTATATACTCTAATTAAATGAAAGAGAAAATCAGTTTCTCTTTTATCTTCATCTTCCTCTCCTCCCTTTCTCTTCTCCACCTCCACCATTAACGACTCCACCTCCACCGAGGAAAATTCTTCGAACCGATTCATCGCGTAATCGTCGATGATAAAACTTTAATCGACGATTAACTTCTTCTACAAATATGGCTAAAACAAAGCAAACCGCTCGCAAAGCATTTCAAATTCCTAATATTGTAGATGCGGTGAATGCAAAAGTGTACGTGCGAAGAGCTCCTGAAGCAAGAAAATCGAAACCCAAAAAGGGAATGGCTCCAATTAGAGGGTACGTGAACTTAAACCCACCTCATATTCGATGTTTTGGTTGTTTTTTGATTGTGTAATAGAGATTGGTAACTGAAAAATAGAAGTTACAGAGTGAGAGTCGTTAGCATCGAAGAAATAATACCCTAACGACTCTTACATTGCATGCTTTTTCTATGAAAAATCGTTAACCTGTTAGTGTAAATATGACGACCCTTGTTCTGCTACTTCGACCTTTTGTTCCCTAGAATAGAGTCGTCGCCATATTAGGTTGAAGATGACGACTGTAGTTTGACGACCCAAAATTAGTGCTTAACGATTCTGGGTTGAACTTGAACTGCCTTCTGTTGGAGAAAACGATAGAGTCGTCAGTAGTATATAATCCCTAGACTAGAGTCGTTAGTAATCTATAATCCCTAGAGTCGTCATCTCTTTTAAAGGGTCGGCAGTTACTTGTTTGACGACCCAAGTTTAATCTTTAACGACCCTTTAAGGACCAAAATCATCCTCACTGTCCAATTTTTGCAAAGAGTCGTCACCTTATAAATTACAGTCGTTACTTTGTAATGAAGAGTCGTTAGTTTGTTAGAGCATATCGTTGACGACTCTTTAACTGATAGAGATAAAGTTGATGTCTTATAAAAAAAAATCGTTTTTGGAATGTAGTGACAAGAAAACGAAAGACAAGGTTGAAATCACGATAACTCCTCCTTCGAAACCTCCCCGCAACGATAAATACTTACTTGCCGGTCCATTGCGCGGAAGAAGGCCGAGTGAGGTACCATTTTCTATCACAGAACCAAGAGACAAAGGTAATGAGTTATCCGATTCGTCAGAATCAGACACTCCTGTTGTTTCAGCTAACAGGGTGTAGAACATGAGATACAATAAGAAGATATTCAAGAAGAAGAAGAGGAACAAGAAGAAGAGTAAGAAGAGGAGGAAGAGGGTGAAGGTAATGGTAGTGGTGATGATGAGGATGATGGTAATGAGGAGGAACAACATAAAGGTAATAATGGAGGTGATGATAATGATGACGAGGAGGAAGAGAATGAAGGTAATGATGCTGAAAAGGATGAAGGTGGTGATGATGGTAAAACCACTGTTGAGGATGAGGAAGAGAATGCAAAGGCGAAAAAGCCGATAAAGAGGGTTAATAAGGATGGAACAGATATTGCACCCAGTGCGAGACACGTTCCCGCTACTCATTTGATGTTTCCTCCTCTTCGAGGTGGTAAACTTATAGGAGAACCTAGAGATGGGGGCAAAGTTCTATTTGGATATCCTGGATCGTGGGCTCATTGCATTAGTGAGACAATCGTAAGAATCCCAAATTTGCTTTCTATTTGATTAGTTGGTGTTAACTTGTTTATGTTTTGTTTTTTAAATACGTGTTTGTTTATGTTTTGTAGGATCATAAGGATGCCGCAGTCTTTTCCAGCACCAATCTTCTTTCAAGAAAATGGAGTTGTGGCCGCTAGAAGGTGAATGTGCAAGAGTTAGAGATTTGGTTGAAAACTCAGGTTTGTACAATGTCGTTCTGAACTCTGTGATTGCGTATGACAAGGTCATAGTATCTAGTTTCTGTGAAAGGTATCACGCTGAAGTCGACACATTCCAACTTCCTTTTGGTGAGATGGCGATAACTCCTGATGACGCAGAACAGATATTAGGGTTGAAGGTCGAAGGCAAATCAACCGGTGAGAAGTTCAAGAGAAGGCCTAGTTGGGAAGACATCTATACATGGACCAATAACTTGTTTGGATGGGATACCGAGAAGACTAATGAGCTTTTCGAGAAGGGACCTAAGTACCCGAAGAAAGAGTTCAAACTTGTAGATATTAGGAACATGTTTTCTGGGACAGAAAAGAAGGAAAAAGAAGGAGGTCTCTCTGATATGGAATGTCGCTATGCGGCGGCTGGGTATTTGTTGTATGTCCTTGCGTCGGTTATATTTCCTGACAGCAAAGGTAACCGGGTGAGCGCCAACCTTCTTCAGCTTTTGGATCCCTTGGAAGATGTGAGCAAGTACTCTTGGGGGACTGCCATAATTGCACACCTGAATGGTCAGCTTTCTCAGGGATCTCGCAAACTAACTTCTCAAATTAATGGGAATTTGGCTCTAATCCAGGTATTTGGATTGATGGAAGTTTTCTTATTTTTGTACATTTTAAAAATTGAATTATTTATGTTTATTTCATTGGTTTCTATAGGTGTGGATTTATGATCATTTCCCATCAATGATCAAAGATAATGAAGATGTGGAACTCAACCCACAATGGAGCAGAGGTAGTCCAACGTGAACCAAATACTTGTTCACTGGTTCTCAAGATAGGGAACAAACTGATGCGTTGATACAAATGCGTCAAAAACTTGACAACATCACGGCTAAAGAGGTAGTCTTCAATCCGTACAAGAATAATAGAGTTGGCGCAATGGAAGATGTCGTGTATTACCATGGCCCTTTGTTTCACCCTAACGGTTTTTCAATGTACAATCCGATAAGAATCATGCGTCAACTTGGTTTTATTCAAGATTCACCCGATGAGGATTATGTACCTCCGTTCAAGCACAAGTTGGAAAAGTGCGAGGCTGACGAAGCGAGTATAAAGGTTGCTTATGAACTTGAAGTTGATGTCAAGCATTGGAATGATAGACACTCTAGGCTTGTAGATATCTCATGGTGGGTGCATGCGGATGAAGGTCATGAGGCAATACCGGATTACGTCGAATGGTATGAAGGATTCTCCCATGGTAGGGTGATATGGGTAGATCCGACTCCGGGTAGGAGGACCAACAGAGCATCCACCTCTTCTTCTTCTCAAGTCGACAGTAGAGATGCTACTGCCATTCTGACACTAGCGGTGAGTATTTAATTTTGTAATTGTGTTATTCATCTACATATAAGAGAGTTAATGTGAAATTGTTTTTGAATGCATATAGAGGGAGCGAATGAAGCTTATTGTCAAGGCTTTTTGTTGCTCGGCTGACAAAGGGGAAGTGATGGATCCTATGAAGCAACGTCGGTACGCAGATTACTGCACACACATTGAAAATCCCAATGCAAAGAAGATGTTCAAGAAGCTGGCTAAGGAAGGTAAGAGGAGCCGGAAATCACGTAGCCAAAGAGCACAAGAAGTTGATGAGCATGGCCAAAGTATCCAACATCATGATGAACATCCCTCAGAGGTACAAGAAATTACTAGAGAAGATGTTGGTTCCCCGGAGGGTGCTCCTCCTAAGAAAATCCGGAGAATTAGCAGGTCAGGGAGGCAGTAAGGTGGTGGTCAAGGTCGATATGGTCGAATTCAACTTATGCTAATTTTACTTTATGAATTGAACTTAAGTGTGTGTTGAAACAACTTATGTGTTTGGTTTGGAGTCTTTGTTTCGAGTACTTTTATGTTTGGTAACTCCTGTGTTTGTTGCAAATACTATGTTTTCAAGTATGCTCGTTAGAACCATGTAGTACTCCAATGCAGACAACATTTCCCTTCCTCATACCAAGGGTCGTCATCTTCGTTTCATAGTACTTTGACGACCCTAATTGTATTTACCACTTCAACACACAGAGTCGTTAATATCCTCAAATAGAGATCTGACGACCATTTTTCCCAAAACATCCAGGAGATGGAAAGAATATTTCTGGATGGAGTCGTCAGTGTTTATAATAAAATCAATGACAACCCTTGGTTAACAAAATATATCCAGGAGGTTTGAATTTATTTGGCTAGAGTCGTTAGATTTTTCATGTCAATGACGACTGTTTGTTGGATTCAGGAGTCGTTACTCTGCTATGGATACCTGTGACGACTCTCATTTTGAAACTAGAAAGGATTTTGATTTCATTAGGAAAATAACATTACATCTATCTCGTATTGTATAATAGTTAACATGGGTATTATTGAAGTTGATGCATCAAATGGTCGTCAACGTTGTATATTCTTTTTGGTGAATGGAACTTAGTTTCCCCATTACGTATTGTCCATAACCCATCGAAACGTTCCAGCTGAAACTAAACGAGGAATGTTATAACTTTGAAGCATGACAGAAGTATAA